>NC_087211.1:4020411-4025411 GCF_015104395.2 Macrobrachium nipponense | reverse complement strand
GAGTTTGGTCATATTTCTGTAAATTCTGGAACAGCAAACTGTACTATAGCGAATAATTGTTTCCTTGTTGATAAGAATATGAACCTTCTAAAGCCATTGCCTTTTTGTTTAGTTAATACTGATTATGAAGATTTTTTTAAGCAATGTAACCAATTTTTAAATTATATGTACATACACACACATATATACACTTTTGCTACAATAATTCTTTACAAGGTCTATTATTGATTCTCTCTCTCTCTCTCTCTCTCTCTCTCTCTCTCTCCTATCAGTTACAGCCCAGTGCTTCTACTGCTTATACCACAAAGTCCCACGAGAGGGTAAATGTTTATTTTTTCTCCGGAAGTAAAGCAAATAAGTAACCATCATTCTTCAAGTATCCACACACAGTAAATAAATTAGTAAAATGATTAAATAAATAAGAGAAAATAATGACGGGACAATACGATATCATTTCGAAATCGTATCAAGGAAAGAGAAGCCTTTTGAGTTATTGTTTTTCCCAGATTGATTCATTTCACTTTTTATTTCCCTGATAGAGTCAGACAACAATAAATAACAGAAGGAAAACTAATGCGATTTCATTTTCCATAAACTCCAGTAGCATCTAAGAGTCGGCCTTCTCCAGTCTTTGATCCTTTGAATGCTTTCCCACGCGAAAATTGTCAACATTCAGAAGAGCCTTTTCGAGCGATTAAAAAAAAAAAAAAAACTCATAATAATCATAATCTTCAGCAAAGCGAATATGTTCTTTCATGACTCCTTCCGAGGGAGGTCATGTTTTAATTCCGTTTCATAGTAAACGAATAAGATCTGGAATGAAATTAATCTTGAGAGCTCTGCTCTGCGTTTATTGGGCCCGTTGAGAGAGAGAGAGAGAGAGAGAGAGAGAGAGAGAGAGAGAGAGAGAGAGAGAGAGAGAGACAGAGTGAGAGGCAGGCGCCTTCTATAATCCTCGAATTAATATTTCTTTTGGGCGAGATATGTGTGTTCCTGTGTTCGTATTTCCTTAGACAGATAGAAACATTAATTGTTTTCTGCCCTTAATATGTTATAGGCTGGTGTATGTATTTATACAGCAGCTTATTACTGTATTTAACCTTCTTATCTGAGTTCTGAATATTCACAACAGGCTTGGTTTCATCATATTTAATCATCAGTGATTACGTACACAAACTGGAGACACCTGTGAGGTGCCTTGCTATCCTTAAAATTAACGATAATAATAATATGGTTGATCCCCAACTAGAATCAGGAGGGTAATATGAGGCTGTTATGGCAACAAAAGTACATTTAACAAACTAATAAGTTTTCGCACAAGGACAACGTCAAGATGAACTCACGTAATACAAACAGCAGAATCCGTTCATACAATAAAACCATTTAGACTGCAGGGAATTTTAATTCAGTTACTGAATTAAGCTGCCTCTATATTGGACAATCCAAACGTTATGCCTCGAAATCAGTAAAATTTACCAGTACCTCTCTCTCTCTCTCTCTCTCTCTCTCTCTCTCTCTCTCTCTCTCTCTCTCTCTCTCTCTCTCATTTTGAAGGCAAATGGCACTTCCGATTTTTTTATTCAGGCAATTGTTTTTTTCCTTTCGTGTTTTTAATGGCAGGACAATTTCACGCTCTGTGCTCAAATGGAAACTCAAAGGGACAAGAAATTAAACTACAATAACAAAATGAGAGAGGAGAGAGAGAGAGAGAGAGAGGTTGGTGGTCGGTAAATGAAAGGACGTCTTGAATTAATGAGAAAGAATCTTGAGTAATTGGTGGACCTTTGCCGAATAGACACGAATGATATCGGTGTCTTATTTTTATTTGGTCATATTTTATCACTAATGTCATTACGAATGAATAACTTTTTGGATATCTTATATCGATCAGATAAGTAGGATATGGCATAGTTTTCTTTGTTCAGTAATGGAATTCTTTCATTGGTTCTTAAAGTTACCGGCAGATGACTTAAGTGGTGCATGACTGCCTGGAGGTAAACATATGACGCAATAATGGATTTCCAGATAAAAAACAACAGACCCATTAGACGAGATTTAAAATTCTAACTTTAGCTCATTTGACAAAAAAAAAAAAAAAGAGCGAAAGATAAATGGTGATTACATGAATATGGTCAAGTTCATAAGATATGAAGAATTCATATAAATAATATATATATATATATATATATATATATATATATATATATATATATATATATATATATATATATATATATATATATATATATATATATATTTATCTTGACCTTGTAAGCAAAAATGATTCAGTCCAACAAACTTCGTCATCCTTGTAACGGAACGGGTGAATTATTGCCGTCAGTGCACCTCATGTTATGCACTGTAGGTATTGTTTATGAAACGTTAACTTTGTACCGCACAAATCGCTTTTGGTTTCCAAGCTATAACTTTAAGGGCTGTTGCCTTGTATAATAAGGCGCCCTGTGAGGTTATGTTAAGACTTCTATACTCATTGGAGTGTCTTGGGGTTTGATGATAACTTACGAAGTCACTATCTTCTCTGGTTAGGACGACGGAGGTGTGTTAAACTCATGATGATAGGTTCTAGCAGAAAACACTGAGTACAAAAAATACATCTGTTCTTCTGAGATTATAAGATGAAATTGTATAAGTCTGCCAATGATGATGACTGATTGGATTCTACATTATGAAGCTCAGATAAAAAATGGACAGGTCTTCTAATGAAGATGGCTTGATCGCTTCTCCTCTACAATCTGGTTTACAATTCAGAAAGGAAGCAGACAGTAGCTCGAACATACGAACATACACACAGATGACATAGATTACAAATCACGTAGGTTGCTTGAGCTATAGGTCACGGTGTTTGTCTCAAGCAGGAAGCTTGGACTAAAGTTTATAAACAAATGAATGACTACAGGTGACGGCACTAGACACTGACTGATTATAACACGTCATCTTAGCCTACTTTATTGTATACGTCATCTTAGCCTACTTATCGTATCTGGTCTGATCACATTCATGCAAGCAATCTGGTTGACCTCTTGGGTCACTGGTTTTTAATTAATCATAGTTTTAGTTTTTTATATATATGGAAAAACATTCCATATTTTTATTATGTAGCACTTACATAATGCTCGGTCAGCTACAAAACCAACCACTGAATATTACTCAAGCTTGACTTGCATTTGACTTATAGGAGTGTGATAAAGACATGTTATTCCTTGCAATCCAGCCGTTTTTTTTTTTTCTTTAAGTTAAGTTGAGTCATAGAGATTCGATTTTTAAGCATAGCTCAAGGCTGAAACTGCGATCGGGACCTTGCAAAGGAACCTTTATTGTCATAACCCAGATTTGTACGGGTGTTCCACTTGTTTTTGTGTGTTTTCTAATCACTACGGTGCCTAACGACCCTATCCATGTATCTGTATAAATACAGACGTCCACTGCGTAAACGCATATTCAATGTTTAATATGATTTGTTACATACAGAATTAATAATCACCCAAAATGATAAAATTAACACAGTATATGATTATGATATTTCAGGAGAACTTCTGGAAACAGAAACTCAAAGATAAAAACTCGCAGTAGCGAAATCCCAATGATGTAAAAGAGAGAGAGAGAGAGAGGGGGGGCGGGGGGAAGTGTTGGGTGTTAGGGAATAGCATGACAGTTCCCAAGGCTGGTGTGTGTAACAGTAAATTAAACTATGTATTATATTAGGGAGAAGGATGAGAGGACAAACTGAAATTTATGGCTCAAGAAAATTAAGGCCCACATTCCAATGAGGTTTTACATACTGTTGTTAGCAGCACGACTAATAATTCTAAATATATATATATATATATATATATATAGAGAGAGAGAGAGAGAGAGAGAGAGAGAGAGAGAGAGAGAGAGAGAGTGCCTGTGTGCTAGAGATTTGGTTACAACGGCAGTTCAAGTTTATCGGAAATAACGAAACGAAAATAAATTGCTGAGACATAAAAGTGGTGGAGAGAAGCGTATGGGAGATATATTTGTAACTAAAACGGTGAACAGATCATTTTGGAAATGGTTCTCAGTATTTTATATATATATATACATATATATATATATATATATATATATATATATATATATATATATATATATATATAGATATATATATTATATATATATGTACATATACATATATATATATATATATATATATATATATATATATATATATATATAGTATAGATATATATATATATAGATATATATATATATATATAGTAATATATATATATATATATATATATATATATATATATATATATATATATATGTATATATATATATATATATATATATATATATATATATATATATATATATATATATATATATATATATATATATAAACGTCAAAAAACTATCCCGCACTCAACACCAAAAGACATTTCTGCATGTGTGCAATTAAACAGATCCTTAGAAAAGGGCTAAAATGGAAGCTCATTAACTTGGGTATATTAAGGATCACTACAAGTTCCACAGAATACCTTTTCGCAGCCCGGCTTTTGGAGAGAAGCAGATACCGACCAAAGCACACTATAAATAGTTCCATATCAAGTACAAACTCAATATCCTTCTCGTCAGGCCTCCTCATCTCCATCCATAGTTGAGACAAAAGCTCTTCATTTGGCACAAAAGGATCCTTTTACAGGACTCATCTGATATTTACGTTCCAGGTAAATCCTCGCGAATCTCTTTATACCCCTTTTTTTTAACTTCCTCCTTTGCCTCTCTCGCGTTTTAAATGGCTGGCTTTTTCGTCCTCCACATCGCTCGATCGTGTTCTCTATAATCTGGTGCCTTCAGTGCAGGAGGGAGTCAGGTGAAAGGAAGCAGAGGTCCTTTCAGGAATCTTTTACACTTGCATGTCTCGTCCACTCGACGTCTGAATGGCAGCCACTTTGTGGAGAGAAAAAAAAAAGATGGCATTGAAATATTTAATTCTCTTCGGTCTTTGAATT
>NC_087211.1:4007399-4014911 GCF_015104395.2 Macrobrachium nipponense | reverse complement strand
CTTCTTCCTACGGCACCGCAAGCTCCGAGATGTCTCTCATTAGAATCATTCAAGAAAACATCGTTAATTGAGCGTGTTTCCAGCACTACAAGAAACAAACCGAACGCGTCTGCAGCATCGGATCTTCAAGGAATCGAATCATCCAACAACGAACAACGCAACGCACGCGGGGAAACTCAAGCAAAAACCAGGTCACCCACTAAACAGAGAAGGAGGGCCAAGGCCATATCGTTATTTACGAAACGCCGTGACTTCCCACAAAATCAAGCTAAGTACAATCTTTTTTATTTTTTATTCATTGGAGTAACTTTGAGTCTTTCCTTTGCAGGTCGAATTTTCTTTGTTCCTGCGGCTGAAGTTACGAGACATTCTTAATCTTACTTACGGGAAATTATCTACATCATTGGGATTTCGCTTCTGCGAGTCTTTATCTTTGAGTTTCTGTTTCCAGAAGTTCTCCTGAATATCATAATCATATACTGTGTTAATTTTATCATTTTGGTGATTGATTATTAATTCTGTACGTAGCAAATCATATAAACATGGAATATGCGTTTACGCAGTGGACGTCTGTATTTATACAGATGCATGGATAGGTCGTTAGGCACCACAGTGATTAGAAAACACACAAAAACAAGTGGAACACCCGAACAAATCTGGATAAATTAGAGGTAACACTATTTTGGGTTATGACAATAAAGGTTCCTTTGCAACAAGGTCCGATCGCAGTTTCAGCCTTGAGTTATGCTTAAAAAATCGAATCTCTATGACTCAACTTAACTTAAAGAAAAAAAAAAATATGGCTGGATTGCAAGGAATAACATGTCTTTATCACACTCCTATGAGGCAAATATAAGTCAAGCTTGAGTAATATTCAGTGGTTGGTTTTGTAGCTGACCGAGCATTATGTAAGTGCTACATAATAAAAAATATGGAATGTTTATTCCATATATATATAAAAAACTAAAACTATGATTAATTAAAACCCAGTGACCCAGAGGTCAAACCAGATTGCTTGCAGGAATGTGATCAGACCAGATATGATAAGTAGGCTAAGATGACGTATACAATAAAGTAGGCTAAGATGACGTGTTCTAATCAGTCAGTGTCTAGTGCCGTCACCTGTAGTCATTCATTTGTTTATAAACTTTAGTCCAAGCTTCCTGCTTGAGACAAACACCGTGACCTATAGTTCAAGCGGCCTACGTGATTTGTAATCTATGTCATCTGTATGTATGTTCGTATTTCGAGCTACTATCTGCTTCCTTTATGATTGTAAAACCAGATTGATAGAGGAGAAGCGATCAAGCCATCGTCATTAGAAGACCCGTCCATTTATCTGAGCTTCATAATGTAGAATCCAAACAGTCATCATCATTGGCAGACTTGTACAATTTCATCTTATAATCTCAGAAAAATAGATGTATTTTTTGTACTCAGTGTTTTCTACTAGAACCTATCATCATGAGTTTAACACATCTCCGTCGTCCTAACCAGAGAAGATACTGACTTCGTAAGTTATCATCAAACCCCAAGACACTCCAATGAGTATAGAAGTCTTAACCAACCGACTTAGCGTAAGATTATCGCAAGTCTAACATAACCTTACAGGGCGCCTTATTATACAAGGAAACAGCCCTTAAATTGGTGGCAGCTACAGAAATCCTCAACGCCTTCCGAAGAATAACCAGAATAATGAATAATGCATCATATCAGAAGTCAACGACGACGAAAGCAAGAGATTCTTCAAGCAACTTAGTATCATCGTTAGTGAGCGTCTTCAGCAGTGCATACTTTCAAGAAACAAACCCGATGTGTCTTCTTCCTACGGCAACGCAAGCTCCGAGATGTCTCTCATTAGAATCATTCAAGAAAACACCATCGTTAATTGAGCGTTTCCAGCACTACAAGAAACAAACTGAACGCGTCTGCGTCATCGGATCTTCAAGGAATCGAATCATCCAACAAACGAACAACGCGCACGGGGGAAACTCAAGCAAAAACCAGGTCACCCACTAAACAGAGAAGGAGGGCCAAGGCCATATCGTTATCGAAACGCCGTGACTTCCCACAAAATCAAGCTAAGTACAATCTTTTTTATTCATTGGAGTAACTTTGAGTGTTTCCTTTGCAGGTCGAATTTTCGTTGTTCTTGTGGCTGAAGTTACGAGACATTCTTAAACTTACTTTTTACAGAAATTATCTACATCATTGGGATTTCGCTTCTGCGAGTTTTTATCTTTGAGTTTCTGTTTCCAGAAGTTCTCCTGAAATATCATAATCATATACTGTGTTAATTTTATCATTTTGGGTGATTATTAATTCTGTACGTAGCAAATCATATTAAACATTGAATATGCGTTTATGCAGTGGACGTCTGTATTAATACAGATGCATGGATAGGGTTGTTAGGCACCGTAGTGATTAGAAAACACACAACAAGTGGAACACCCGTACAAATCTGGATAAATTAGAGGTAACACTATTTCGGGTCATGACAATAAAGGTTCCTTTGCAAGGTCCCGATCGCAGTTTCAGCCTTGAGTTATGCTTAAAAAATCGAATCTCTATGACTCAACTTAACTTAAAAAAAAAAAAAATATGGCTGGATTGCAAGAAATAACATGTCTGTATCACACTCCCATAAGTCAAATGCAAGTGGTTGGTTTTGTAGCTGACCGAGTATTATGTAAGTGTTTAATTAAAAACCAGTGACCCAAGAGGTCAACCAGATTGCTTGCAGGAATGTGATCAGACCAGATACGATAAGTAGGCTAAGATGACGTATACAATAAAGTAGGCTAAGATGACGTGTTCTAATCAGTCAGTGTCTAGTGCCGTCACCTGTAGTCATTCATTTGTTTATAAACTTTAGTCCAAGCTTCCTGCTTGAGACAAACACCGTGACCTATAGCTCAAGCAGCCTACGTGATTTGTAATCTATGTCATCTGTGTGTATGTTCGTATGTTCGAGCTACTGTATGCTTCCTTTATGAATTGTAAACCAGATTGTAGAGGAGAAGCGATCAAGCCATCGTCATTAGAAGACCTGTCCATTTTTTATCTGAGCTTCATAATGTAGAATCCAATCAGTCATCATCATTGGCAGACTTCTTCAATTCATTCTCTTATAATCTCAGAAGAACAGATGTATTTTTTGTACTCGGTGTTTTCTGCTAGAACCTATCATCATGAGTTTAACACACCTCCATCGTCCTCCAGAGAAAGATAGTGACTTCGTAAGTATCATCAACCCCAAGACACTCCAATGAGTATAGAAGTCTTAACCAACCGACTTAGCGTAAGATTATCGCAAGTCTAACATAACCTCACAGGGCGCCTTATTATACAAGGCAACAGCCCTTAAAGTTATAGCTTGGAAACCAAAAGCGATTTGTGCGGTACAAAGTTAACGTTTCATAAACAATACCTACAGTGCATAACATGAGGTGCACTGACGGCAATAATTCACCCGTTCCGTTACAAGGATGACGAAGAAAATGATCCAGTTTGTTGGACTGAATCATTTTTGCTTACAAGGTCAAGATAAAATATATAATATATATATATATATATATATATATATATATATATATATATATATATATATATATATATATATATATATATATATATGAATTCTTCATATTCATGTAATCACCACTTATCTTTCGCTGTCTTTTTTTTTTTTTTTTTTGTCAACTGAGCTAAAGTTAGAATTTTAAATCTCGTCTAATGGCTCTGTTGTTTTTCATCTGGAAATCCATTATTGCGTCATATGTTTCTCTCCAGGCAGTCATGCACTTAAGTCATCTGCCGGTAACTTTAAGAACCAATGAAAGAATTCCATTATTGAACAAAGAAAACGATGCCATATCCTACTTATCTGATCGATATAAGATATCCAAAAAGTTATTCATTCGTAATGACATTAGTGATAAAATATGACCAAATAAAAATAAGACACCGATATCATTCGTGTCTATTCGGCAAAGGTCCACCAATTCCTCAAGATTCTTTCTCATTAATTCAAGACGTCCTTTCATTTACCGACCACTAACCTCTCTCTCTCTCTCTCTATCTCTCTCTCTCTCTCTCTCTACTCTCTCTCTCTCTCTCTCTCATTTTGTTATTGTAGTTTAATTTCTTTGTCCCTTTGGAGTTTCCATTTGAGCACAGAGCGTGAAATTGTCCTGCCATTAAAAAATCAACCAGGAAAAAAAACAAGTGCCTGAATAAAAAGATCGGAAGGTGCATTGCAGTTCAAAATGAGAGAGAGAGAGACGAGACAGAGAGATGAGACTGGAGAGAGAGAGAGAGAGAGAGAGAGAGAGAGAGAGAGAGAGAGGTTACTGGTAAATTTTACTGAATTCGAGACAATAACGTTTGGATTGTCCAATATAGAGGCAGCTTAATTCAGTAACTGAATTAAAATTTCCTTCCCTGCAGTCTAAATGGTTTTATTGTATGAACGGATTCTGCTGTTTGTATTACGTGAGTTCATCTTGACGTTGTCCTTGTGCGAAAACTTATTAGTTTGTTAAATCTACTTTTGTTGCCATAACAGCCTCATATTACCCTCTTGATTCTAGTTGGGGATCAACCATATTATTATTATCGTTAATTTTAAGGATAGCAAGGCACCTCACAGGTGTCTCCAGTTTGTGTACGTAATTACTGATGATTAAATATGATGAAACCAAGCCTGTTGTGAATATTCAGAACTCAGATAAGAAGGTTAAATACAGTAATAAGCTGCTGTATAAATACATACACCAGCCTATAACATATTAAGGGCAGAAAACAATTAATGTTTCTATCTGTCTAAGGAAATACGAACATAGGAACACATATCTCGTCCAAAAGAAATATTAATTTGAGGATTATAGAAGGCGCCTGCCTCTCTCTTCTCGCTCTCTCTCTCTCTCTCTCTATCTCTCTCCTCTATCTCTCTCTCTCTCTCAAGGGCCCAATAATTTTCATTCCAGATCTTATTCGTTTACCATGAAGCGGAATTAAAACACGACCTCCCTCGGAAGGAGTCATGAAAGAACATATTCGCTTTGCTGAAGATTATGATCATTATGAGTTTTTTTTTCTTTTTTCAAACGCTCGAAAAGGCTCTTCTGAATGTTGAGAGTTTTCTCGTGAGAAAGCATTCAAAGGATCAAAAGACGGGTGAAGAAAGGCCGACTCTTAGATGCTACTGGAGTTTATGGAAAATGAAATCGCATTAGTTTTCCTTCTGTTATTTATTGTTGTCTGACTCTATCAGGGAAATAAAAAGTGAAATGAATCAATCTGGGAAAAATAATAACTCAAAAGGCTTCTCTTTCCTTGATACGATTTCGAAATGATATCGTATTGTCCCGTCATTATTTTCTCTTATTTATTTAATCATTTTACTAATTTATTTCCTGTGTGTGGATACTTGAAGAATGATGGTTACTTATTTGCTTTACTTCCGGAGAAAAAATAAACATTTACCCTCTCGTGGGACTTTGTGGTATAAGCGGTAGAAGCACTGTGCTGTAACTGATAGGAGAGAGAGAGAGAGAGAGAGAGAGAGAGAGAGAGAGAGAATCATCATTGAGGGTATCTAACAATCAATAATAGACCTTGTAAAGAATTATTGTAGCAAAAGTGTATATATGTGTGTGTATGTACATATAATTTAAAAATTGGTTACATTGCTTAAAAAAATCTTCATAATCAGTATTAACTAAACAAAAAGGCAATGGCTTTAGAAGGTTCATATTCTTATCAACAAGGAAACAATTATTCGCTATAGTACAGTTTGCTGTTCCAGAATTTACAGAAATATGACCAAACTCTTATTGTAATTTACATTTTAAAGGCAAAAAAGAAAACAAAAATCTGCATTTTTCCCCATTTTTTTTTTTACAGTAAAGACAATATATATATATATATATATAATATATATATATATATTATATATACATATATTAATATATAATATATCATATATATAATATATATATATATATATATATATATATATATATATATATATATATTCTTTTTTAACGTTGGGGTATGAAACGGAACAAAAACAGTTTACTCGGGTGGAAGACACATCTATTCAGCAACTGACAATGCTACTCCTGTCTGAGGAGGAAGGTTTTTTGTACAATAGGGTTTTTTTGGGTTTTTTTTTATGGCAAAAGCGGAATGGCATAAAAGGCCTACGCACGAGAGAAGAGAGAGAGAGAGAGAGAGAGAGAGAGAGAACAGCGACTTCTCTGCCATATATAACAAACTAATTTAGTTTTACTCACAGAACTGTCTACCTGTACGTGTGTGTTTCTGTACAAGAGAGAGAGAGAGAGAGAGAGAGAGAGAGAGAGAGAGAGAGAGAGAGAGAGAGAGGTCAGGAAATATAATACAGACTTTTCTGCCACGTAACAAACTAAACTATTTTTCCTAACAATTGGTTCATAGAGCAACTGCGATGTTTCCCTCCTACTTCACCTTTCAAACCTTTCTACTCCACCTTTCAAACCTTTCTACTTCTTTCTACTCTCATTTCAAACCTTTCTACTCTCAATTCAAACCTTTATACTCTCAATTTCCCTGTCAACGCGGAATGCCCTCATCATAGGCCCAACGGCTGGGCATTAGGCATGAAAAATCTTATATTCCCTTCCACAATGAATCTCTTTAAGCCATTCGCTCTGCCCCGGCTGGTAGGAGGTTGTAAACACAGCCATCTCGTGCTTCGGTTTCCTTACTTTATCCTTCTCTAAATTTAAATTTATGAACGCAATGTATTGCGACTGCATTTTATGTCCAGGCAACAATTTGTTTACCTCAGAGAGTCGAACATGTAAGCGTGTGAGGTCACGCTGCAATTCTTGGTTTTATTCTGATCTAAAAGAAAAAAAATAAAAGTTAATATAATACACGTAAATACAGTTCTTCTATTTATCTACCAATCGCGTTTTACTTCATAAAAGGTTACATGGTAAAATACGGCACAGGTAAGCAATTTCATTTTATTTTAGAAGAATTTATTTCAATTTCACACTGAAATATTATTCCATTCTTTGGTCAATTGAGTCTCTCAAAAGTAGTCTCGGATATATTATATTATATATAATATATATATATATAATATATATATATATATTATCATATATATATATATATATCTTATAGTATATATATATATATATATATATATTATATATATATACATATATATATATATATATATACTATATATATATATATATATATATATATATCTATATATATGTGTGTGTGTGTGTGTGTGTGTGTGTGTGTGTGTGTGTGTGAGTGTGTATGTGTGTGTATTTCTCAAATCCCAATAAAAATACGAGCTTGGGAGAGCGACGTAGTTTATCCTCGTATTATTTGCACAACTAATACTCGTCAATAACACCAATCCATAAAAAAAAACTCCACAACATTTTCAGAGCACAAATCAGATCTGCGAGTTCCGATATCACCAGCAACCACCGTTGCATA
>NC_087211.1:3972399-4002399 GCF_015104395.2 Macrobrachium nipponense | reverse complement strand
GTGCCAGTCCTCTGTTCTGTCTGTCATTCTCCTGTCTCGTATATTTCTGGGTCTTCGTCTACTTTTATTAGTCCTTCTTCCCAGCCACTCTTTAGCCACTCGTCTTCACTGGTTTTCAGATATTGCCCCAGTGCTCTGTTCTCGAAGTTTACGCAGTCCTCTATACTTAGTAGTCCTCTCCCTCCTTCCTTTCGTGTTATGTATAGTCTGTCCGTATTTGCTCTTGGGTGTAGTGCTTTGTGTATTGTCATATGTTTCCTGGTTTTCTGATCTATGCTGCGGAGTTCTGCTTTCGTCCATTCCACTATTCCTGCGCTGTATCTGATTACTGGCACTGCCCATGTGTTTATGGCTTTTATCATAGTATTTCCGGCATTGAGTTTTGACTTGAGTATCGCCTTGAGTCTCTGCATATATTCTTTCCTGATCGTGTCCTTCATCTCTTGGTGTTTTATATCCCCTCCTTCCATTATTCCCAGGTATTTGTATCCAGTCTCATCTATGTGTTTGATGTTGCTCCCATCTGGTAGCTTTATCCCTTCAGTTCTCGTTACTTTGCCTTTTTGTATGTTGACTAAGGCGGCATGTTTTCCCTATTCTAAACTCCAATTCCTGATGTCCCCAGATACAATCCTTACACTTGGAATTAGGGTATCTATTTCCTTGATGCTCTTACCATACAGCTTGATGTCGTCCATGAACATCAGATGGTTGATTCTGTTGCCTCTTTTCTTGAGTTGGTACCCGGCATCCATCTTCTGTAGTACTTTTGTCATGGGAATCATGGCTACTACGAAGAGTAGTGGGGACAGTGAGTCGCCTGGAAGATCCCTCTCCTGCTATTAACCTCTGCTAGTCTTATTCAAGAGGTTGTAAGTATTGTATTCCAGTTGCGCATTGTATTTTTGAGGAAGCTGATGGTGTTTTCCTCTGCCCCATATATTTTCAGGCATTCTATTAGCCATGTGTGTGGTATCATGTCGAAGGCTTTCTTATAGTCTATCCATGCCATGCTTAGCTTGGCTTTCCTTCTCCTACTGTTCTTCATTACCATTTTGTCTATCAGGAGCTGGTCTTTTGTGCCCCTACACTTCCTTCTGCAGCCTTTCTGTTGGTGGCGGATGGTGTTTGTCTCCTCTAGGTAGTTGTATAGCCTTTCACTGATGATACCTGTTAGTAACTTCCACATTACTGGTAGGCAGGTGATAGGCCTGTAGTTACTGGCTATATTTCCCTTACTCCTGTCTTTTTGTACTAAGGATGTTTTTCCTGTGGTCATCCATTTGGGTGTATGGTGATTTGAGATACAATGCTGGAGTTGTTCTGCTATTCGTGGGTGTAGGGCCTTGAAGTTTTTGAGCCAGTATCCATGGACTTCATCGGGACCTGGGGCTTTCCAGTTTGGCATTTTCTTTAGTTGGTGTCTGACTGTGTCTGACGTGATCTCTGTGAATCTTTGTTTTATTCTCCCTGTTTCTTCTTCCTTGACTTCCTGGAGCCATGTTGCATGTTTATTGTGTGATACCGGATTGCTCCAGATGTTTTCCCAGAGTCTCTTACTTGGTTCGGCTTCAGGAATTTCTGGGTGGTTGTCTTCCCCCTCTTAGTTGGCTGATTAGTCTTTTCTGGTTGGTTCTGAATAGTTTGTTCTGTTGGTATCCCTTATTCCTGTTCATGTACCGTTGGATCTTATGTGCTTTGGCCTTAAGCCTCTGTTTTACATCTTCTATTGTGTTGTTTAGTCCCCTCTCTTGTACTTTGTATTTCTCGTTCAGTTCCTCCCTTGTTTTCTTGCTTCTTAGCCTTTTTTCTGTCATCTCTTTCAGTTTACTCAAGTCAGATCTCATCACCATGATTTGCTTTTCCAGGCGCCTTTTCCAAGGAGGTTGCTGTTTTGGTTTCTGTTGGGTTGGTTGTGCTGGTGGTGTTGGTGTTCGAATCCCATCAGTTCTGCTACTAATCTTGCTCCTGCATATGCCAAGTTATTTGTTTCTGTGATACTGGTGGTGTGTATTATGCCCATTATTTCATTGACCTCACTTGTTTTCTCCCTTAATTTCTTGGTGTTGTAGGCTTTCATGGAGGGGATCTTTGTTCTCTCTGTATCTGGCTCCATCCACTGTCCAATCTTTTCTACCCATTCCGTCCTCTCTGTTACTTCATTGGTGTTTCTTCGTGTGTCGTTGTTTGATACCTCATCCTCCCTGTTGTCTTCTGTGGCATTGTCTCTCAGTTCGTTTTCGTGTAATTCGTTGTTGTGTGACATTTCCCTTTCCAGTTCTTCTCTTTCTGTTGGGAGAGCCAGTTCTTTTTCTTTATGTTCCTTACTTGGTCTGCCAGCTTCTGCTCTGTTTGGGGGGTGTTATTCCTCTCATTCCAGATGTTGACCAATCTTCTTCTATATCCTCTCTCCGTCGGGTTGCTTCTGATGTAGCATCTCCATATTTCCTTATTTTCTTCTCTTGTCCATTTCTTCCCTTTTGCTTCTGTAGCTCCAATCTCAGGCTGTTGATTACTGTCGTTGTGGTGATCAGTTGCTGGATGACGACCTCCAAGTACCTGACCGTCTTCCCCTTCAATTGGGTTGAATACCTGGTTGCCGGACGAAGCTCCTCTGTTGCCAGAGGTTCCATTTACGTCGTTGTCGTTTATTCCTTCATTTCTTTCCATCATTGCTGAGTTTTGCTATTTAACCCATAGCTGGACCCTACCCCATCAGGGATAGGTACTCATTTACAGCTGAGTAGACTGAGGAAATTATGGTAAAGATCCTTTCCCAAGGAATCAACGCCGAGGAGAGCGGTCACTCATCCAACGACTGACCAGCCTCAATGTTGCTTAACTTGACTTAAGTCCATTGACGACCTAACCCACTCCTCCACGGCGCCATTATTATTATTATTATTATTATTATTATTATTATTATTATTATTATTATTATTATTATTATTATTATTATTATTATTATTATTATGAAGCTAAATCCTACTCATAGTTCAAACCCACCACAGGGGCCATTAACTTGAAATTTAAGCTTCCAGAGAATATTATGATATTCATTAGGAGGAAGTAAGAGGCAATAAAGGGAAATACAGAGAGAAGATATATCACTTCTTAAAAGAAATAATAATTCAACAAATTAATAACGGTATTTTCGGTTGCTGAAATTTGACTCCCCATGTGTAAAACTGCTCATACTCAAGGCAACACTTATGACTAACGAAGAGGGTTAAGTCATTTATCACACTTCGAAGATCACTGGTGAAATAAATCCCTCCATTTGCTACTGAGACACTGGAGGGAATTCCCCAGACTAAGTCTCTGAAAGGAATCGACCCAAATCGCGTGTGTCCTATGATCTCAATTCTTCTGGAGACAACGCGTCGTGACAAGCGTTGAATGACACCATCATATGAAGGAGTGCTGACCCAAAGCTATCAAGCTCAATCCCCCACCCCCACCCACGCTCTTGCTTTACGATTGGTTGAAATAGCTTCTCTGAGAGCGATTATGCCCGCCCATTTTGGCACCTATCTCAACAACCCATTTACCCATTTACTCTCTCTCTCTCTCTCTCTCCTCTCTCTCTCTCTCTCTCTCATACTGTTTTCAATTCTTGAATACTTATTATTGATTCTTTATTACAGACAACAATTCCCTAGGGTATTGGTCATATAATTATAGTTACTTTTGTAACCGTGCAAGGACCTCTATTGAGTGGCTGTTCTACTCTGGGAAATTTAGAAAAATCGTTAAATTTAATCTAATTAGGTAAATATATCTTAGTTTTACCTAGGGATGCCCCGAAGGATTCAATATGTTTTACGTGGCTAGGAACCAATTGGTTTCGTAGTAACGGGACCTACAGCTTTTTGTGGAATCCGAACCACATTATATCGAGAAATAAATTTCCATCACAAGGAATATATTCCTCTCATTCCACGTTGGCGGATTGATAGGCGAGCACGAAAACCACTCGTCCAACGAGGAACTAAAATAATAAACATATTCTTCACAACTATGAATAAAGCAATTAGGTCACGTACGAGGTTGGTTATATAGTAATATAGATTCTGGCATGAATATTTGATGAATTAAGGCAAAATACATCAGCGCTCATTGAAATGACTGGCGAGAGAGAGAGAGAGAGAGAGAGAGAGAGAGAGAGAGAGAGAGAGAAAGGAATATAGTGGTTGAGAGGATAAATTGAGAAAAAGTATGCAAGCACTGACATACTAATATCTAATGAAAATAAACGGGGGAGAGAGAGAGAGAGAGAGAGAGAGAGAGAGAGAGAGAGAGAGAGAGAGAGAGAGAGAGAGAGGAATACCTTTAGTGCTTGAGAGGATAAAATGAGAAAAAGTTTGCAAGAACTAATATCCAATATAAATAAACGTAGAGAGAGGTGGGGGGGGGGTGATTTTTATTTTCAAAATCTCATTGATAGAAGACCAGTGAAGCCTTTGTTTTTGTAACTGATGACAACACATTACCCCGAAAAATTAATTCTATTTCCACTGATGCAAAACCATATTTCCACTTCTGACATCTGATCCCAATATACTATCTATATTCTGAGGGGTAAAATAAGTCATAGTTTCATACCAAAATTAAAGCACGCGTCACCAAACCCATCATAAATTATTTTCAGCATTTTAAGTTCAGCATTGTATTTGATAAGAGATAAGTAAATGAAGGCTTCTTTATGCTTTATATTCAGTAACAGATGGCCTTCTTCCATTTATTCCGAAAGCTGTTTCGACGCTTCGACGCCTTTTTTTCCAGTGTAATAGGTTGGTGGATCTTTCTCTGTATTTAGGCTACTTAAATACTGCCATAGTATTGGTTATCTTGCACTGTAGCTGCAAACATTAAACGACAGTTTAACCAAATTTTAAACTAACAGAGAAGACGCCATACAAATTGAATAGAGTAGAAACAGGAATATTTTTCAACGCTAATGCTCTCAAGCGGTCTCCTCCCTAATAATAATAATAATAATATACTTAGGAAGCAGACCCTCTCTCAAGCATACTTTATTAAAAGTAATGGCTACTTCAGCAGCATTACACTTGTAGAGATTCTTCTCTATTTTCCGAATAGCGGCTTTTTCCGTGCTACTTAGACAGGCTAGTAGAGCGCCTATAGAGGTCATGATCAAATACAGAGTCTAAATTGGTGTATATATTTGAATTTTACAGATAAACTATGATACCATAGTTATCAAAGTCATTAACGATATATATATATGTCTCTCTCTCTCTCTCTCTCTCTCTCTTTCTTGAAGCAAGCGAGCTTTCGTCTGGAGCTGCCAGACATCCTCGGGCTGGGAAGCTAAGGGTGGACTGATCTTGAAGCGGTGTCCGTCCTCGTTTATATTTGGAGTTGACAGCAGGGGGTCTGCCCCATGCTGATCTATTATTGGCTGGTGGCGGTAGGTCTTCGTTTTCATTGGTGGCTTGAACAGGGTCTCAAGCCACTTTCCACGCGCTGATGGTTGCGATGCTGTAAGTCCTGCAGCCGCCTAGACCTCCTTAGCGGCGCGGTTACGTCGATGGGCGTTTCGCTACGCTGCGGGACGTCACGGCTAACTTGATTATGGTTGGCTGCAGGAGTATCTCGTTCGGGGGCGTTGTCTTCCGTGGAGTTGTCGTGCTCGGTGGTGTCATTGTTGGTGGCAGGTCTTCTCATACTCGTAGGGAGGAGAAATTCTTCGTCAGGAGAGCCCTCTCCCACTGCTCGACCTGGCAGGACACTCATCAGGAACTCGACCGCGCCTCCCAAGTACTCGTAAATAACGGGTATTCAAATAAATCAATAAGCAGAGGAGTCCGTACAGCCCTGGAGAAATGGTACGGTAGTGAGAGCCCGCAACCCCGCCCCCAGGATAATATCAAGCTGTATTATAAAGCCTTCATGAGTTCTCATTACCGTGAAGAAGAGGACTCAGTTAAGAAAATTATTTCTGAAAATGTATCCCCGACCGACGACACCAAAAATATCGACCTAATTATGTACTACCAGAATCGGAGGACGCGCGACCTTATTATGAAAAATAACCCCTCTCCACAGGTACGAGACCCCCTGAAGCAGACGCATGTGGTGTACCAATATACATGCCCAGTCCGCGGTTGCAGCGGCGCCTACGTTGGTATGACTACCATGCGCCTGTCGAAGAGACTCTCCTGCCACGCCAAAGAGGGGGCTATCAAGAATCACGCACGCACCAAACATCAAGAGGCCATCTCCCGGGATGTGATCAACCAAAACACGAAGATCATCGGGAAGGCCCCTGATGCCCGTCGGTTACGCCTGCTGGAGGCGCTTCTCATCCAGCAAGTGAAACCTACTCTAAATACGACGCAGGAAGAATTTCTCCTCCCTACGAGTATGAGAAGACCTGCCACCAACAATGACACCACCGAGCACGACAACTCCACGGAAGACAACGCCCCCGAACGAGATACTCCTGCAGCCAACCATAATCAAGTTAGCCGTGACGTCCCGCAGCGTAGCGAAACGCCCATCGACGTAACCGCGCCGCTAAGGAGGTCTAGGCGGCTGCAGGACTTACAGCATCGCAACCATCAACGCGTGGAAAGTGGCTTGAGACCCGGTTCAAGCCACCAATGAAAACGAAGACCTACCGCCACCAGCCAATAGTAGATCAGCATGGGGCAGACCCCTGCTGTCAACTCCAAATATAAACGAGGACGGACACCGCTTCAAGATCAGTCCACCCTCAGCTTCCCAAGCCCGAGGATGTCTGCAGCTCCAGACGAAAGCTCGCTTGCTTCAAGAAAGAGAGAGAGAGAGAGAGAGAGAGAGAGAGAGAGAGAGAGAGAGAGAGAGACATATATATATATCGTTAATGACTTTGATAACTATGGTATCATAGTTTATCTGTAAAATTCAAATATATACACCAATTTAGACTCTGTATTTGATCATGACCTCTATAGGCGCTCTACTAGCCTGTCTAAGTAGCACGGAAAAAGCCGCTATTCGGAAAATAGAGAAGAATCTCTACAAGTGTAATGCTGCTGAAGTAGCCATTACTTTTAATAAAATAATAATAATAATAATAATAATAATAATAATAATAATAATAATAATAATAATAATAATAATAATAATAATGCCTTTCAACTTCTGAAACTTCTGTCAAACATACACCATATTCTTTGGAAGCTTGAACTTCAACCCAATGGCCCCTGTAGGCTTGTTCCATATGAATAGGGGTTCATCTTCTATGGGACTCATCTTACAATTTTTTTTTATCAAGACGAATGAAGAACACTCTATATATTTCATTTTTCAACTCTATTGCCCTCACAGAAGGTCTCCTCCCTAATAATAATAATAATAATAATACGTACCATTAGACCTGACGTGACGTTGATTGACAAATTCAAGAAGAAAGTATCACTCATAGATGTCGCAATACCATGGGACACCAGAGTTGAAGAGAAAGAAAGGGGAAAAAATGGGTAAGTATCAAGACCTGAAAATAGAAATAAGAATATTATGGGATATGCCAGTGGAAATTGTACCAATAACCATAGGAACACTAGGCACGATCCCAAGATCCATGAAAAGGAATCTGGAAAAACTAGAGGTTGAAGTAGTTCCAGGACTCATGCAGAAGAGTGTGATCCTAGAAACGGCGCACATAGTAAGGAAAGTGATGGACTTCTAAGGAGGCAGGATGCAACCTGGAACCCCACACTATAAATACCACCTAGTCGAATTGGAGGACTGTGATAGAGCAAAAAAAAAAAAATAAATAAATAAATAAATAAAATAATAATAATAATAATAATAATAATAATAATAATAAAAATATTATATTAATACCTTATTACCCTCTGAAACTTCTGTCAAACCAACATCACAATATCTTTAGAAGCTTGAAATTCAATCCCTCTACGCTTGTTCCATATGAAGAGGGTTTATCTCCTATGGCACTCATCTCGTATAGTCTCCTCTACTCATCTTACAATGTTTTTTTTGTTAAGACGAATAGCAAAGACTCTATGTACATTTTAAATAATAATAATAATGAATAATAATAATAATAATAATAATAATAATAATAAATAATAATAATAATAATAATAATAATAATAATAATAATAATAATAATAATAATAATAATAATAATAATAATAATAATAATCATGGTAAAGGTACCTTCTTTTAGGCAAATAGGTACTGTTAAAGAGAAGTCATAATTAAGAGTTGATTTTCTATTTTTTTGGTCTATTTTCTCTTATTTTTTTATAAGAAAAAAATGATTTTTGAAATCAACTCGCTCAATTCTGCCATTCTCTTTAATAATAATAATAATAATAATAATAATAATAATAATAATAATAATAATAATAATAATAATAATAATAATAATAACCAAAGGAGGAGGAGAATTCATGAAATTTTTATCTACACTGTCGAATCTCGTTCACCCCTCCACCCACAGAGGCCCCAGTTTTGGAATAATCTCTCGAAATGACACCAAAATAAGGACCATCAGTCTCTGCCGAGAGAGAGAGAGAGAGAGAGAGAGAGAGAGATATGGCCGAGGTGATAAAGTGTGCCATCAAGAATTCATCATAGGTCTAATTATCTTGTATCGTCCTGATGGTGTTGCTAGCCGACAGTGGTTAATGGATAAGGAAGGAGAGAGAGAGAGAGAGAGAGAGAGAGGTGTCGTAGAAATTATTCATCTGATGTGATTGGGTCGTGCTATAGCGTAATCTCGCCAACAATGTAATTAAAGTCAAAATTATTCTGCATCTGTCTCAGGATCTATTTTAGTCTTACAAAAAATGAGACTTTTACTCATACATGAGTCATAAATGACACGTGAAATTCGCGCAGTTCCTTAAAGAAATACGTAATGAAATATAGCAGCCATTACTCTTCAGCATTCCAATTCCATTTCACCCGATGCTTTTCCGCAGTTTCGTGATATTTTTCATGACGATGAATAAAATGGGAAATTAATCTTGATTCAAACCAGAGACCGCTTCCCCTCTCTCGCGTTATAGTATATATTACCTGGTCCCGCGTCTACAAGAACTGAAAAGTAAGGTCTTCCTGTCAAGGCAATATCATTATTGTATATAAGATGATATCGTGAGGAAATATCACTACGATTTTTATCAAACTCGATGAGAAAGTATTTATAATTATATAAATTTTTATTAACCTTCATTAATGGAAAATGCATTGATAGCAATAATATTCATTGCAAAAACGGTTGACCCCTAAAGATAGTCTTGGAAAGGTTCTCTCTGACGGTAAACTCTTAAGTTGTGTCTACGTTGTAATAAAACATGTCTCAGACTCATGCTGGCAACTTGTTGCATACATATCACAAACATGTCGCACTCATGTTGACAACTTGTTGCATATACATCATAAACATGTTGCAGACTCATATAGGCAACTTATTCTATACACATCACAAACATGTAGCAGACTCAAGTTGGCAACTTATTCCATACAAATCCCAGATATGTCACAATCATGTTGGCAACTTATTCCATACACATCTCAAACATGTTGCAGACTTATGCTGGCAATTTATCACATACACATCACAGATATGTTGCACTCATGTTGGCAACTTGTTCCATACACATCACAAACATGTCGCAGACTCGTGTTGGCAGCACATTCCATACACATCAGATATGACGCAGACTCATGTTGGCAACTCATCACATACACATCATAAACATGTTGAGTAGAAGTCAACGACTTATTAGCAGTCCTGTCCAGGGGCCGCATACTCAAAACTTCCAAAGGCGCCTTTTGTGGCAAAGGCGCCGTTCCTGTCGGCCGTTACTCGAAAGGCTCATACTCAAAAGTCCGAGTGTGCCCCGCCATCTTGGAAATATGGCGCCGTGAGAGCCTTTGTGTTAGGGCTGGTTAGAGTAGCCTTTGAGGTGAGAAAGGCAACTTTGGGATTGACAACAAGTAAGAAGAGGATGTTGTATACGTCAATGAACGCCATTATACACAGTTTTATTTTGCAAGTTACTCTAATTGCTTTGTAATAGTGTGATTTTCCTCTGCAGACGTTAGATTTAAAGTTATTGGATGTGTATTATTTAAAATGATTTCATATATACAATCTAAAATTCCTATATTATAATCTGATTGTTTTGACCTTTAGTTATCGTATATCTTATAAAATGTTCATGTATAATCAATGCTAGAAAAACAGTATATTTTTTTGTCTTGTTTAATAAATCTCAATGGAGAAAATATATCATTATACTATGTACTATATGCAAAGGTGAAAATATGTATGCAATTTCCCTGCCTTATCACTTCTCATGGTACTCATAAGGCACATTAAACATAGGTTAAAGTGGTCTGATATAAGTACATACAGTGACTCACATTATGAAATAAATGCCACCTAGATACTAATAAGTTATGAAATAAATGAATTTGATGTTCATATTACCTAGATACAAATAGGTTACTGTATCACTGAATGAACCTTAATAATAGCAATATCAGAGTATCACATAGTACATTATCTCCAGGAAAGAAATAACTTACTGAAGTAAATAAAAAATAAAAACTTACAATAAGGTAGAGGTAACTGAGATCACAGAGGTATCATTTTATACTATTATAAATAAGAAAACATGCTTTATAGCCAAAATAGAGAAATAACATGAAATAGCATTGTAAATAAACAAAAACTGTACTAAACTTGTCACAATAACACGAGATCACAAGAAGCACGATATAATAAGAGTAAATGGAGGAAAAATAAAAAATAAACCTCATTAAATAATGGAATGATTAGCATAAGACAATGAGGTAGTACATCACATTACTCTTAAACAAAAAAACTTACAAAAAACTAATCTCAATAATGAAGAGGTACATGACATTTGTCACATTATGGGCACCCATGGTATAGGAACATATAAGGCATGGTATGAAAAAAAAAAGATTTTACTACTGTATAGACTATATTAAAAGTACTACCACTTTAAAAAAAATTATGCATAATGTCTCTAAAGCATATCAGTCATGGTTACCATGCTGTCAGCTATTACCCTTACACTTCCATTTAATTCTTTTACACTTTCATTAATTCTTTTTGATTAGACAATATATCCTGAAAAATATCAGAAACATCTGCCAACATCTCAACTGCTTCTTGCTTCAGTAGGCCCAATCTTACCAAAGCTTCCTCTGAAGGTTCTAGAGCGAAACTTTCGATAGTACCACCATCCCACCTCCAAAGATTATAATACAGAAATTAGCTACTGCAATAACTCTGGAAAAGAAACATCAATGCAATTGTAATTATTGACAGTAATTATGATTAATGACTTCCCACATCTCTACCTCATCAAAAGAAAAAAAAAAGGGACAGATACCACAGATAGAGTACATAACAATTACTTGAGTCACAACTAGGCATGGTTAGGTTAGGTTAAAGTTAGGCTAGGTTATGAATTGGTCTTGTAGATAAGACCCTTTTAAAAATACGGACCCCAGTTTTATCCTTTTGAACAGGTCCCATGTTCGTGTGGGACTGCTATTCTTCAAAAGCTCCTTAACTTTTTACCCTAACCTAACCTAACATTAAATGGTTAACATTCATTTGCGGCAGAAATGCCATACATGAAAAATCTCTTAGAATTGTGTAAAATATATAAAAATAAAATGATCTGGTTAGGCAAGGCATAGGTACATATTGGCAACTTATGCAATAATACCCACAGGCCTAGGCATATCATCACAGCTTAGGCTAAAACATTCATTTCCAAGCAATATCATAGGATACTTTTGCATAGCCTAACATATAGCCTACTAGGAATATATCATAATTAGCATGAAGTTAACAGTAGAAGTTAACAGTAGAGTTTTGGCTAGCCAAGGCCTAGCCAAAACTCGCTTCAATCTAGGTATGTATGGCAATTAGTGTATGCTAAATTAGGGAGGTTGCTTCCTTTTCCTAGCCACAGGGTCCATCGTGTCGCTCTTTAATCACTCTGCCATCAACAATCAGCTGATATGCTGTTGTATCGTGATTGATTAGTTCTTATTCTCTAGGCACGCTATGATACGGGCGATGTGATTGGCTGGACTATCCATAGGCGCCATTGACAGAAAGGCAGCCTTTCCATGCAAAGGCACGTACAAGGCGCCTTTGAAAATCGTTGTATATACGATTTCCCCTTCGTCGAAAGGCGCCTTCGGCGAGCCGTTGGGAAAGGCGCCATTTGTCAAAAGGCACCTTTGCGTAAGGCTTGTTTTGAGTATGCGGCCCCAGGGCTTTACACAATTATTTACCAAAGGATCCTTTTCCACTTGCATTCGTTGCCTTGTTTTCAACCTGTATTTAATATGAATGCGGGAAGTTGCTGACGTGTTCATGACACCCTATGCACGACTAGCCGATCAGTAGGACGACCTTTCAAGACCCCGATGACCTGGGGAGGTATTTTAAGGTTTTGAAAAGGTCAAAGAGGGACGGTGCCGGATGTGGTGGGTGACCTTGATGAACTTCAGAGGATTTCAGTGAAATTTTTTCATTTATTTTATATAAACAAAAATGGAAGTTGGCATTCTAACTAAAAATCCCTGTGTCCCAACTGAGTCCCCAATATTTCTTAGAGGTGAATATTTCTTGAGGCTCACGAATTTTTCCCACTAAATAACAAACTCTCAGATACAAACTTTTGTGGTGATAATTGTTGCTTGGAAGAACGTTTTAAGAAACATATTACATTCCTGATAATAATGCCACGTACGAGAGAGAGAGAGAGAGAGAGAGAGAGAGAGAGAGAAGAGAGAAGAGAGAGAGAGAGAGAGAGAGAAAGGCGGGGAATGCATATTACAGATAAGGACATTCTAAGTTGAAACAAATGCAGTACCAGATGGCACGTAATTATTTTTCTATTTCCAAGAAACAAATTACAATAATGTATAAACTATTCACGAGCACATTACAGTTCGCCTTATGTTCATAAGAGAGAGAGAGAGAGAGAGAGAGAGAGAGAGAGAGAGAGAGAGAGAGAGAGAATTTCCCCCATCTAACCGTTGTGTATTTCAAAGGCTTATTACATCGTTTTCGGAAATGGTCCAACATTTTCGAAAAGAATTCCCCCTTGTAACTATTCATTAAGGAGCTTCCATGGTTCTGTTAGGAGGACATTCGCGCAAATTTTCTACTTAAGGACGACTCCACAGACTATGAGAATAATGGCAACTAGTTCCTGACATGAATTCATATATTTTCTCTATTACATTTAGACGTAAGTTGATTTTTTTATTCATAACCTGAACATTTCATTTGCAAAATCAGTGAAAGGAGTTAATTGAGAAATTATTATTATATAAATCATAGCATATTCATTCAGTTGTAAAATCAGGTAGGGTACTCTCTCTCTCTCTCTCTCTCTCTCTCTCTCTCTCTCTCTCTCTCTCTCTCTCTCTCTCTCTCTCTCTCTTCAGACCATAATGTCATAGAATTAACAGTCCATTCCAAAGCAAGTGAAAACAGAGATAAGCAAGAAATGAAAAAGTGGGAAGGATATGGAAAATACAACTTCTACAGTAAAAATAAAAAATGGTCAGAAATAAATGAAGAATTAAACAAAGATTGGGATAACATTTTCGTAAGTGATGACATAAAGGTAAATACGGAGATATTATATAAAATATTAGAGAAAATAGTGGATAAATATATACCGAAGAAGAAAAGTAAACATCAGTCATGCATACCAAGAGACAGAAGGATCTTGTTCCAGAAAATCAGAAAGTGGAAAAAAGGTCTTGCAAAAGAAAAAAATGCATGGAAAGTTATAGAACTCAAAAGTAAGATAGAAAATGCAGAACAAAAGATTATACAATCAAAAGAAAATGAAAAACGGGACTTGGAAGAAAAAACCCTATTAAATATCAAGCAAAATCCCAAACTATTATACTCATATGCGAAAAAGATGAATAAAAGAAGAATAGAAATAGGCCCTCTAAGAATGAAGGGAGATTAACGAATGAAAAAGAAAAAAAGGAAATTTGCAACATATTGGCAGAACGATATAAGAGAGAATTCACCCTAGAATAGATAATGAAGATAATGATATAGAAGTAAGGGATAAACGAAAAATAGTGAATATTTAGCTGACATAGATATTAATGAAGCTGATATTGTGCAGGCTATTAATGAAATTAAAAATGGAGCTGCTGCAGGGCATGATGGAGTGCCTGCTATTTTCTTGAAGAAAGTAGTTCATTCTATCGCAAAGCCACTTGCAATATTATTAAGACAAAGTGTAGATACAGGCAAGATTTATGATGAGCACAAATTAGCATATATTACCCCTACTTTCAAAAGTGGATCAAGACTAGAGGCAAGTAATTATAGGCCTGTGAGTCTAACATCACATATTATGAAAGTGTATGAAAGGGTAATGAAGAAAAATATTATGAAACATTTAATAAAAAATAATTTGTTTAATAAAGGACAACATGGTTTCGTACCTGGAAAAAGTACACAAACCCAACTGTTAGTCCACCGTGAGAACATATTCAAAAATATGAAAAGTGGAAATGAAACAGATGTGGTTTATTTAGACTTTGCAAAAGCTTTTGACAAGGTAGACCATAATATATTAGCGAAGAAAATTAGAAAACACAATATCGTGGATAAAGTAGGAAGATGGTTAAAAGAATTTTTACACAACAGAAAACAGATAGTTATTGCAAACGACGAGAAATCGGATGAAGCCAAGGTAATATCCGGTGTGCCGCAAGGTACGGTGTTAGCTGCAATACTGTTTGTTATTATGATTGAAGACATAGACAGTAATGTTAAGGATTCGGTAGTGAGTAGTTTCGCAGATGACACAAGAATAAGTAGAGAAATTACTTGTGATGAAGATAGGAACGCTCTACAAAGAGACCTTAACAAAGTATATGATTGGGCAGAGGTAAATAGGATGAGGTATTTAACTCTGATAAATTTGAATCAATCAAAAATTATGGAGACAGAGAAAGAAAGCTATATGCATATAGGGGACCTAATAATGAGACAATCACAAATAAAGAAGCAGTTAAAGACCTTGGTGTGATGATGAATAGGAACATGTTATGCAATGATCAAATAGCAATTCTGGTGGCAAAATGTAAAGCAAAAATGGGAATGTTGTTACGGCACTTCAAAACAAGAAAAGCTGAACACATGATTATGCTTTATAAAACATATGTTCGTAGTCCACTTGAATATTGCAATATGATATGGTACCCACACTATCAAAAGGATATTGCACAAATAGAGAGTGTACAAAGGTCCTTTACAGCTAGAATAGAAGAAGTTAAAGACCTTGACTACTGGGAAAGACTACAATCCTTAAAATTATATAGTCTAGAAAGGAGAAGAGAACGCTACATGATAATTCAGGCATGGAAACAGATAGAAGGAATAGCAGAAAATATCATGGAACTAAAAATATCAGAAAGAGCAAGCAGAGGTAGATTAATAGTGCCCAAAACTATACCAGGAAAAATAAGGAAAGCACACAGGACATTAATCCACTACGCACCAGCATCGATAACGCAGCGTCTATTCAATGCGTTGCCAGCTCATCTGAGGAATATATCAGGAGTGAGCGTAGATGTGTTTAAGAATAAGCTCGACAAATATCTAAACTGCATCCCAGACCATCCAAGATTGGAAGATGCAAAATATACCGGAAGATGTACTAGCAACTCTCTGGTAGACATTAGAGGTGCCTCACACTGAGGGACCTGGGGCAACCCGAACAAGATGTAAGGTCTGTAAGGTAAGGTCTCTTCATATAATGTGTTCTTTATCCCTTTACAAGGGTTCGGGATTTTAATGATTCAGAATCTCTCTCTCTCTCTCTCTCTCTCTCTCTCTCTCTACACACACACATACACGAACACAATATATAATATGTATGTGTGTGTATTTTGCTTGATATGTGATACTTTGTTCCCTAATGTACAACGAGCCATGTACGTGTCTCTATTTACATATGCAGATGAAACTAGTATGTTGACTCCCTTATGGCCCTGCACCTCTTTTCATGTTTTCCCTACGTGACACGACAAGTTATATATACTCCACAACTGAATTTTCCCAACTGATTTATTTGTAAAAATTCGCAAAACTTAGCATTTGCTTCGCTGAAAATTCAGAAAGTACAAAGCAGAATACCGAACGAAACAAATGAGAGATTAATCGGCGCAATGTTATATTCTCTAGTAGTTGTATTTGGACAGAAGATAGAGTAAAATATAATAGAGACTTTAGGCCAAAGGCAAAGCTTTGGAACCTATGAGGTCATTCAACGATGAAACAGTAATTAACAGTAACACTGTTTTAAAGGTGTAACAGGAGGAAAACCTCAAAGCAGTTGCACCATGAAACAATTGTCAGGAGAGGGTGGAAAGTAAGATGAAAGGAGGTATAGTAAAAGGAATGAAAGGGGTTGCAGCTAGGGGACGAAAGGCCAATGCAAACAACCTTAAGTAAAGCCTACATTGTAACGCTTAAGGTGCACTGACGGCACTAACCGACCACGGGGTGGACAGAATGTAAGACACAAGAACGTTTTGAAACTGCATTCTGGTCACTTCTTGGGATTCTATATAAATATGAAGATCTCTCATCTCTTTCTGTCTTCAATATAAGGAAGTCGCGACTGCATACAAATGCACCATTGACTTCAGAAAAGCAACGTTTGCGAATTCCTCTCTCTCTCTCTCTCTTTCTCTTTTGACAAGTTTTGCAGGCCACTCAATGCGATCATCCAGAGCTCGAAAGTTCCTCTCTCTCTCTCTCTCTCTCTCTCTCTCTCTCTCTCTCTCTCTCTCTCTCTCTCGCTTCCATAACCTTCGTACATATGAACAAGACGTACTCTAAGACAGCCAGAACTGGAAAATGCTCAAGAGTTTGTTACTCTATTGCAAAACATGTCGAAAACTAAACGCATTACTTTGCTGCTAGTATAAGCCCTCAAAGGGCCATTGAACGCCCAGTTTAGGTTCTAAAATTCGAATAGGAATGTCGTAGATCGGATGGCGTAAGTACGAGCGAAAATAAAAAAAATAGACAATGGTTTTTAGTATATATAAAATATAGATCTGTATATATATATATATTTTATATATATATATATCTATATATATATATATATATATATATATATATATATATATACACCACAAGTACCATCTGATTTCAATTCATATAAAGCGACGTATGAAAGAATTTGAAACGAAGCATATGCTTGAAAATATAAATAGAAAGGGTTGCTTTAATTTCACTCTGGCATCGATTTTGGATTTGGCTGCTAGGTTGAAACTGATTTATAACTGAAAGTTAATCATTTTAGTATTATTATTATTATTATTATTATTATTATTATTATTTATGTAACAAAAATCCAAAATCACATACATAAATTGTATTGATATACGAAAGATACAATTTACTTATATAACTGTGGATTTGTATACGTAACAGTGCATCACGATATTGAGGTTCTCAAGATGATGATGATGATTATTATTATTATTATTATTATTATTATTATTATTATTGGTTTAAGGAGACCCTCTTTCAAACAAGTTTTATTGAAAGATATTGCTGCATCAGCTGCATTCAACTTGTAAATAGTCTTCTCTATTTTTCTAACAATAGCTTTCTCTCTGCTACTACAACTGGCGAGTATTGCGCCGATATTACTCATCAGGAGGAGTCAATTTCGGGGATATTGCTTAAAATTATTTATTTGTCACAGTACATGAACAAATAAAAATATACAAGTCGATCTAGTGGCCAACGTTTCTACCTCGGTTATCATCCGAGCATGATCACGCTCGGATGATACCGAGAGAAACGTTGGCCACTAGATCGACTTGTATTTTTTATTTGTTCATGTACTGTGACAAATAAATAAATTTTTAAGCAATATCCCCGAAATTGACTCCTCCTGATGAGTAATATCGGAGCAATACTCGCCAGTTGTCAGTAGCAGAGAGAAAGCTATTGTTAGAAAAATAGAGAAGACTATTTACAAGTTGAATGCAGCTGATGCAGCAATATCTTTCAATAAAACTTATTTTATTATTATTATTATTATTATTATTATTATTATTATTATTATTATTATTATTATTATTATTATTATTTCCCCTAAATCCGCCTTTAATGAACCATCAGCACAGAACCAATAACATATTATTGTACGAAAAACCCTAAAAATATATTAAATTACATAAAAAATATACCAGACATGCCCAAGTGCAGCTCATTATTCTTCCTGCAGACAAAGAATTACAGTAAAACTCTCAGCGATTGCCAATAAAGACCTTCTTGGGAGAGATAAGACTACTCACTAATTGCCTCAGACCTTGGGAGAAACATCTGGTATTCTCTCTCTCTCTCTCTCTCTCTCTCTCTCTTCTCCTCATCTCTTCTTGCTCTCCTCTCCCTCTCTCCTCTCTCTCTCTCTAATTAGATTTCGTTTTGGCGTCAGGGAAGTAAGTTCATTACATACACGATTGATGCGCTAATACAAACTTCTCGTCTCTCACAGTAATGTTTCTCACTTTGCGTTTTTGTCGGACCTTTTTACAATTATATTAGTTTCTGGAGTTTACCAGTAATGTTTCTCACAGTGCACTTTTGTCGGAGCTTGTTGTAATTATATCTATTTCTGAAATTTATCGGTAATGTTTCTCACTTTGCATTTTTGTCGGAGCGTGTTGCAATTATATTAGTTTCTGAAGTTTATCGGTAATGATTCTCACCGCGTGTTTCTGTTATAGTTACGGTAGTATCTGAAATCGGAAATACATTGTAATTGGTGGCTTCGTCTTACGATGAAAACGGACGAATTCCCAATGAAATTTCCTATTGACAATTTACAGAGAACGAAATGAAAACAGATACATTCGATACAGCTCAAGTTTGAGTCCTCTCATATAGACGCCTGTACTTGAATCATTTTTAAGCATCTTACAACTAACAGCAATTCCACATATTTCCTGACCTAAACTGACTTTAAACCTACGCTTAACATTCAAGTTGAAGAGAGATGTATACCTGAAAATGCATCACATCTAGAATGACAGCAGAAGGAAAAAAACATCACAATATGGCAGCCGGTTAGTCCGTTAAGTTGAGGTATTGATGAATACTGGAAATGAGTTTTAGCTTTTAGAAAATTTCACTGCAAGTCTATCGATTCTATATCTGACGACTCGATCTTTCTCGAAAAGTACTTAATTTTTTCTTCTGTAAAAGAAAGCCATCGAGATGGTTTCGTCTGTCCGTCCACACTTTTCCTGTCTGCCCTCAGAGCTTAACAACCACTGAGGAGGCTAGAGGGCTGCAAATTGTTATGTTGATCATCCATCCTCTGATCATCAAACATATCAAATTGCAGCCCTCTAGCTTCAGTAGCTTTTATCTTATTTAAGGCTAAAGTTAGCCGTAACAATACATTCACTCTCTCTCTCTTTCTCGTTCTATCTCTCTCTCTCTCTCTCTCTCTCTTTCAGGTCAATGGTCCTCCTGTGAAGAACCCAATTCACATGGAACAGATCCTGTGATGGATCTGTTCCATGTGAATTGGGTTCTTCTCAATAATAATAATAATAATAATAATAATAATAATAATATAATAATAATAATAATAATAATAATAAAATTAAATAACAGGACAGCAAAGGGAATAAATTAAATGTTTCTAATGGACATCTAATACACATAAGTATAAAAATGACAGTTTACTCAGCATTTTTTAAAATCCATATCGATTCATACTTTCAAGTCTATAAACACTTGAAGTTGCTTAGATGAAAAAAAAAATAAATAAATAAAAAAACAGGATATAAAAACATGGAGCAAAAACAAAAACAAACGAAAATAAAGAATTCTTGATTTTATACAAGACTTTCCCTGACGACCAGAGCGGAGCGAAGAGAACATAGAGCACAAAAACAAACGAAAATAAAGAATTCTTGATTTTATACAAGACTTTCCCTGATAGAAAGGAGCGAAGAGAACCCATAAAGGAGCCCATTGAAGGAATCCTCTCTTGAAATACAGGGAATCTCGGAACCAATACTGAGGAATCTTCAACCAGGTCACGTCCCCAGTCTCAAGAAGTGTTCAGGTGAGATGCATAGAATTACCTTTTACTCTCCACGAATTGAGTACATTATCGGAAATTGTTGGAGACTCTCTCTTCGATCTCTCTCTCTCTCTTCTCTCTCTCTCTCTCTCTCTCCTCTCTCCTCACTTCTCTCTTTCTTTTCGGTGATTTTTTTAATAAGAAGTGTACACAAGACAAAATAAAAAGACCATTCCAAATGATATTATATTTCTAGCTGAAAAGGATAAATCATCTTCTCTCTCTCTCTCTCTCTCTCTCTCTCTCTCTCTCTCTCTCTCTCTCTCTCTCTCTCTCTCTCTCTCTTTTCTGCGAGCTATGCTATGTTACTAGAAGTGTAAACACGAGACAGTAGTCTTCAAATGAAATAAGTTCTCATCTAGTTGAGAGGGAGAAGTTATATTACTTCACCTTCCTGATTGTGAGAGAATGACACTTTCCCATCGGTACAACTTCATCCTCCTCAGATAGATTGACATTATTCTTGCTGTTGTATCAAATCAGCTAATACACGCTTACATAAATACATGCACACATTTATATATACATGACATGTGTGTACATATATATATATATATATATATATATATATATATATATATATATATATATATATATATATATATATATATATATATATATTCGAATTCTTAGACACATTTTTAACACGCTTGTCCCTACGAAGCCTTGGATCTAAATGCAAGAATATAAAGACATTCAATTATAAAAAAACAACCACAGCATTGGCGCACGAAACACCACGAACCCTTCCCATTAAAGATGATCGACGGGGAGAAACGAAAAGTCTTCCTCCCACGACCCCAATAGACCCAAGTCGTTCTGATTCGAAATCCATTACACTCTATTCGCCCATAATGCAGCCGATTCAGGAGGCCTCGCTTATTGACGAACCAATCAAAAGAAGAAGAAGCGCGGCGGAAGGCTCTGATGAAGATTCCACGATGAGGATTTAAACAAGAAAAAAAGGTGGAAGACTCCATATTCATGACCAAAAACTGAAGGTCATAACAATAGTGGGATTTGTTGGGAACGTTACGTCTGATTATGGCGAATGTTTGGAGGGGGGGAAGTGGGGGGGGGGGGGGGGGGGGGGGGGGCAAAAAGGATCTATATCACAGAAGAAATGTTTCAGAGTTGCTCCGCTTTTAAAATCAATCATAATTTAATCGGAATATATTCGGGACGAAAACTACAATTTAACTATGGACATTTCCGAGAGAGAGAGAGAGAGAGAGAGAGAGAGAGAGAGAGAGAGAGATTCATGATATCCTAACATTAATCAATTTATTTTATTTAAGATTTCCAGAAGGAGAGATTCTTCAAGCTTAATGTTACATCGCTAGATAATGGCCAGTATGATTTCATCATTATAATTTCCTTCCAGTCATAAGACTAAAAGCGATATTAAAGACATCTTTTAAAATAGTTTTGCTCGTTCCTGCCGCTGATTGGCCAATTACTATGAAATCAGTAATTCATGGATTATAATTCTGTATCATTATGACGGTTTTTCACCATTACGGAAATGGAAAAGAATACAGCCCCTTCCCCTTTTATTTCAGAGCTCTTACCAGTCACAATAGCATCGTATCTGCATATGTTATGCTTATCACAAGACACATTCCCATTTATATTTCATGTTGTAAACAGTGGGTTTCGATTTGTTAATTGAAATGATTGTATTTGCTCTCTATCTTATCGAAGATGAATTTATACAGAAATAACAAATAAAGTAGCGTAAATACAAAACACCAAAGAAAAATCTTCGTAGCAAAGAACAGGAGAAATTATTCCCATTTAATTCTAGAGAGCAGTTCTGCTCATAAATAAATTATATTATTATATTTGTTCCCTATTCTCGTTACGAGCAAATTTATCTTGGAAATGGCAAATAAAAGCATAAACACAAACCACCCAAGGCAAATTTACTTAGAGAACATTTCTAATTTTTATCTGCTCTTTCGACTTTTTTTTTCTCTAGAACTGCAAACCAACTAACCGTACAAGTCTGAATGGTTTCCAGGGCATAAAAGTTGAACCAAAACACAATCACTATAATGGAAAAGCCACCGAGAATCGGACCTTGTGACAAGGGCTTCCCGCGGAGATTAATGCTGGAATTTCTGCGCGTGAAAGAAAACAGAGAGAGAGAGAGAGAGAGAGAGAGAGAGAGGAGAGAGAGAGAGAGAGAGAGAGAGAGACCTTACCTACAGACCTTACATCTTGTTCGGGTTTGCCCCCAGGTCCCTCAGTGTGAGGCACCTCTAATGTCTACACCAGAGAGTTGCTAGTACATCTTCCGGTATATTTTGCATCTTCCAATCTTGGATGGTCTGGGATGCAGTTTAGATATTGCGAGCTTATTCTTAAACACATCTACGCTCACTCCTGATATATTCCTCAGATGAGCTGGCAACGCATTGAATAGACGCTGCATTATCGATGCTGGTGCGTAGTGGATTAATGTCCTGTGTGCTTTTCCTTATTTTTCCTGGTATATTTTTGGGGCACTATTAATCTACCTCTGCTTGCTCTTTCTGATATTTTAGTCCATGATATTTTCTGCTACATTCCTTCTATCTGTTTCCATGCCTGAATTATCATGTAGCGTTCTCTTCTCCTTTCCAGACTATATAATTTTAAGAATTGTAGTCTTTCCAGTAGTCTAGGTCCTTAACTTCTTCTATTCTAGCTGTAAAGGACCTTTGTACACTCTCTATTTGTGCAATATCCTTTTGATAGTGTGGGTACCATATCATATTGCAATATTCAAGTGGACTACGAACATATGTTTTATAAAGCATAATCATGTGTTCAGCTTTTCGTTGTTTTGAAGTGCCGTAACAACATTCCCATTTTTGCTTACATTTTGCCAACAGAGTTGCTATTTGATCATTGCATAACATGTTCCTATTCATCATCACACCAAGGTCTTTTAACTGCTTCCTTATTTGTGATGGTCTCATTATTAGGTCCCTTATATGCATATAGCTTTCTTTCTCTGTCTCCATAATTTATTGATTCAAATTTATCAGAGTTTAAATACCATCCTATTTACCTCTGCCCAATCATATACTTTGTTAAGGTCTCTTTGTAGAGCGTTTTCCTATCTTCATCACAAGTAATTTCTCTACTTATTCTTGTGTCATCTGCGAAACTACTCACTACGAATCCTTAACATTATTGTCTATGTCTTCAATCATAATAACAAACAGTATTGCAGCTAACACCGTACCTTGCGGCACACCGGATATTACCTGGCTTCATCGCTTTTCTCGTCGTTTGCAATAACTATCTGTTTTCTGTTGTGTAAAAATTCTTTTAACCATCTTCCTACTTTATCCACGAGAGAGAGTTCTTCCACTGATGCTTAATTCACATATATCCTCACACGTATACACACAGATACTATATATATATATATATATATATATATATATATATATATATATATATATATATATATAGTATATATATATATATATATATATATATATATATATATATATATATATATATATATATATATATATATATATATATATATACATACATACATATATATACATATATATATATATATATATATATATATATATTATATATATATATATATATATATATATATATATATACATAATTAGAAAGGAATTCGACTTGTGTGTCCTGTTTACCACATCACACAAATAACCACAAAAGTACAACCTCTGAAACGGCAGACGCCAATACAACAGAAATATATATATATATCCTGTAGCTAACGTTAGAATACAAATGATATTTTGACATAAAATATAAAATTATCAGCCAATGGGGAAAGAGAATCAATGATTGACTAAGCTGGATATTCACTGCCTGTCTCTCATATCCCAACAAGTCTTCTATATACCTTTTTTGAAAGCGTCAGAATTTTCTCCATCGGGCGCTGATTTTGTGCCCTTGGAAGATTCTGACTCTGGAGCGTTCGTGCCTATTTATATTTTTTTTTCCATTTATTGGTTTCTTATTTATTTTCTCCAAAGTTTAAAATGCAATAACCGTCTGTTGATGTTCTGACAGGGGAAGATTCCCTCAGAAACTTTTGTCTTTTCTTGTCAGTTTCGATCAGCCAGGGTCAGGTGTCTCTTGCGAATTATTGCAAAGTTTAGGTTCGTAGCTTTTCACAGTTCTTCATTTCTATATTCTCGGTAAGAAAGAAAAACTATATTATTATTATATTATTATTATTATTATTATTATTATTATTATTATTATTATTATTATTATTATTTAGAAAATAAACCCTATTCGTATGGAACAAGCCTTCGGAGGCCACAGACTTGATATTCAAGATCCAAAGAATGTGGCCTTCATTTGAGAGAAGTTACAGATATTGCTAAGATGAAACTGAAAAAGAAGATATTATTTATCAGAACACAAAGATAGCTAAATTAATAAATTAAGCAATAATAGATAATAATATAAATAAATTAACAAATTAAGCAATAATAGATAATAATATAAATAAATTAACAAAGGACAAGGTGAATTGTTTTAGGGTAGCAATGCATTGCATCTTCGCCTGAACTTTTGAGTCTCTAGTTGCACAACATCCTCTGAAGGGAGACTGTTCGGCCAATTAGAATTTTATCCGCTATATACTTCGTAATCATTTAGGTGACAAGACAAGACAGCTGACAACCACGGATATTTGTCTCCAGGAACGCACCCAAGAAAGGTCAAATGACAGTGCAGACAAAATCAAAAGAGAAAAGATACAACAGGCAGCAAAAAGACCATGAAAGGCTGAACTTTTCACCAAAGGCCACTCGCTTAAACCTCCTCCCAAAAACAAAAGAGATCGATCTCCTACTGATGAATCAACCAGATCTTTTCCGGGTAGGAGCAATAATGTACCGGTGGGCATCGCGTCCTTGACCCGAGGTGGAAAATCGTCCGAAAATGTCAGCATTCCTCGCTTGGTTCTCCCACAAATAGTTGACCTCACTCGAGTTGTCATTAAATTTCTACGACAAGGCGAGCCGCTCCTCCTCCTCCTCCTCCTCCTCCTCCTCCTCCTCCTCCTCCTCCTCTCCTCCTCTCCTCCTTCTTCTTCTTCTTCTTCTTCGTTTCTCGCTGGAATCTGGAACATCTCCTCCTCAGAGCCCATAATAAGTATACCGGCGATGCGCCTTAAATAACAAGATCCCAGCATGCAAAGAAATGTATGAAAAACATTTCGCCCAAAAACTGATCTGCATCAAAATGTAATAAACGTGGAAAGCGGTCGACGTTCCGATAAAAAAATAATAAAAAGATTCAAGAAAATTATGTCTGAAGGTGTAAGGGCAATTCTGCTACTTGGCAGACAGGTAGACAGACGGAAGGAGAGAACGAGGGAATGAGAGCCAGATGCTGGAAAGAGCTGAGATGAGGATGCTGAGGTGGAAAACTACTAAATGATTTAGAGAGTTGCTGGAGTAGTCAAGGTTACTGATACGACAAGAGAGTCGCGCCTCAGATGGTTTGGACATGTGGTGAGGATGAGAATGAAAGGATTAGATGACTTGACCAACTGAGGGAAGATAAAGAGAAGAATGGTTTAGCAGAGGCAAACGCTTGTGACAGAGATAGTTGGAGAGGAGGCATCTAGGCAACCGACCCTTTAACTTATGGACGGGAAAAAAAACTTGGGAAAATTCTAGCCAAGCTAAAATTAATGCAACACTATCTACAGAGGGAGAAAAATACCAACGAGAAACTCCGGTCGACACAATCTGCAAAATGATAAATGAACATAAAATGGAGTCTGGATGGAATAAATGAATCAAAAAGACAAATGGGAAAGGAAAGGGGGGCTGATAACTGGAAGAAGGAAAGAATATTAAATAATGTCTGCTACATCAGACAGATGAAGGAGATATAGATGATTTTAGTATATAAGGTAAAATAATAATAAGAATATTACAAACAGAATATTCTAAAATAAAACCTCGATTACACATTAACAGAATATATATGCAGGTATATATGCATAGATAGATTATCCAGGCAACAGCTTGGAAAATCACAAAAAATATCGATAAACATGCAAATAAGCGTTATCGGAGGTACAGTTCATATATAATGAAAGTCTAACATTTGCCACATAACGAAGAAGACGTTATTCTCAATAGCTTTATATTTTCGTCGCAATTTGGCAAGGAGTTTTATCCAACGTTATTCTTACGCAAATTACTGAAAGCATAGAGCTTTCAAAGAAACTGCAAAAGTAACCAGACTTAACCCACGCCTGACTGAAGTTATATGATATTTTATGCAACAGAGAGAGAGAGAGAGAGAGAGAGAGAGAGAGAGAGAGAGAGAGAGAGAGAGAGAGAGAGAGAGAGAGAGAGAGGCTTTACATAGATTAATTGAACCGAGTAAATTACTCTTGCATAACTTGAGGTAACTCCTGATTATTCTCATCTGTGCAAATGGAACCAAGGAAACACTTTAGGTTAGAGTGTCCTGGACAGAAGTATTCTCCCAACAATCTGATATAATTAGTGCTGAGAGCAGCAGCCCATTGTCATGTTAAAAGACTATATATAAATATATATATTTACCTTTCATACATTTTCACTCCTAATAATACTTCCTGTCATTCTTAATATATTGATTTTTGTCACTGATAAAACCGCCAATGTTTTATTAGAATCATCTCTACCGTTTCCATTAAGTTTCTAATTAAAACAAAAACTTCTTTCAGTTTTCTTCTGAAGATTGAAAAAGAAACCCACAAAATCACTTTGTAACTTGTTTACTTCTAAGTATTTACATTTAATTTTACTCCACACTCGAGTACTTTCAGGCCCTATCTGTGGGCCTTGACCCAGACTAACATCCCAAACATCTCTTGAAAATGGGCCACAGATAGGGCCTGAAAGTACTCGAGTGTGGAGTAAAATTAAATGTAAATACTTAGAAGTAAACAAGATACAAAGTCCTTTTGTGGGTTTCTTTTTCAATTTCTAATAAAAGTTTTAATTCGAAATTAAAATGTCATAGCATAATGGGTCTTATTTTATATCCTTAAATTGAAGTTGTATACACAATTAGAACAGACCACGGTCATTTTCTTCTCTCTCTCTCTCTCTCTCTCTCTCTCTCTCTCTCTCTCTCTCTCTCTCTCATACACACACACACATGTAAAGAAATAAAGCTCCCTTGTGATGAATCCGCCAATTTTGCTTTTTTTTTTTTTGTAAACATCAGAATTCCATTACTATGCTAATTGCCAATAACATAAATATCCCCTTGCATTTCCCTTCAAAAGTTGACTCATTTTCCCCCTTATTGCTCTTGCAATTAGATTCGTGATTGAAAAGGGGAGGCGCTGAGGAGCCAAATATTATCGAAAGAAAACGCAGCTCTGTCCATCAATTGGGATTCAGGACCTTGGCACCGTGCAATGCGTCAGACCTTGGCACCATGCAAAAGGGTCAGACTTTGGCACCATGCAAAGGGTCAGACTTTGGCACCATGCAAAAGGTCAGACCTTGGCACCTTGCAAGGTCAGACCTTGGCATCCTACAAGGGGCCAGACCTTGACACCATGCAAGGGGTCAGACCTTGACACCATGCACAGGGTCAGACCTTGGCATCCTACAGTTGCACTGCGAAGTAATAAAGACATTGGACGGCAAGACTGAAAAAGGCGAGTAGGGATGAAGGTCGAGTAACTGACTAAAAAGTGAGCCCAGTTAGGGGCCAAAGGGATGCTGCAAACATACTTAAGTGACGCCTATAATACAAACGCGAGGGGCACTGATGCCCACTACGCTGCACCGCTACGGAAAACCTAGAATGTTACCACACAATCAATCCGTGGAAATACCCCTAGCCACATACCACACAAAACCCCCACCCCTAACAGCGTTCTAACAAATAAAGGAAACCTAACACCCTCTGAACGGCAAAACAAGAATGCAAATACTGCTAATATGAAGGACAGGAGCTCGATAACGACCTCGTGAAACCTGGTTTTAATCTGATGACGCGATGAGGAGATAATCCCTGCGGATCGTTTTGATGACTCTCGAGATCCAGATGCACAGGATAATCAACATCTTCTTCTGTATAAAATTTTTGGAATTGATTTCAAGCGCGTTTATATGCAGAACCATAAAGCGATGCAAGCAAGTAGACACTGTAAAAACTTTATATCCTCTTGAAGATATTATATGCTTCCATCTACGGTATATCACTATCCTCTGACCAGAAATAATGAGTAAAATGCCACAGTGATGTATATGAGCAAGTCTATATTTATCATAATACAAAAACGATTAAAAATGGGAGCCTTCGAGAGCTTACAGCGCGGTCCTATTCAGCTAACTGAATAAAAACAGGCATTTACAAAAAAAACCAATTGACGAAACTTTGTAAGCACGAAAGCTCCCTATCACGTTTGCATTTTGATAAATAGAAAACTTTGATCATACCCATACCTGTGGATTTTTACTTATCATATATTTCATCTAGATATTATTTTAGAAATACACGTTATTTTTGTTATTTTACAAATACACGTTATTTTTTGTTAAGAAAAATATATGGAACTTGGTGCTAACCTAATTCTAGATACCCAGCCATGGTTTCTCCGCATTTCTGTGTCGCTAATTGCTACTGTATGAATCTGTCATGAAAATTTTTATCAAATAATCATGGGAATGGACAAAAAATCACAAAACATATTTCTTCACTATCCTTTTAGCAACATCTTACCAAGCATATATTTTAGGACACGCATTGCTCAACGCTACGAGTGGGGCCTTGGCTGTCTCCTAAGAGAAACGATAACTGTCGAATAATGTGACTTTTTTTGGCACAGAAACGAAGCACGGTCCGAAAATAACTAATACTCGTAGCTTTATGAACCATCCCAACACTAACAATAGATCGTAGCGTTCTCCGCCAATAATAGTAATAATATCGCGTCCGCTTTTAGTGCGTCCTATCATATCGAATGCGACAGCCGGAAGTCCTACGCATCACCTGAGGCAAAGTAGGATTCCCGGGGGAAGATCCTGCCGCCCGCTGGGTTATGTTTCGAGGGCTTATCTGCATTCGCTTCTTATCCTTATCGCAGGATTGCTTTCGGCGTTTATGACCCGGAAGGGTGGCCGTGGATGCCAATGCACACTCACATGCACTTACAGAGAGAGAGAGAGAGAGAGAGAGAGAGAGAGAGAGAGAGAGAGAGAGTATAACACACACACACACACACACACACATATATATATATATATATATATATATATATATAATATATATATATATATATATAATTATATATATATGTAGTATATATAAATATATATATGTATATATATATATATATCTATATAAATATATATATATATATATATATATATATATATATATATATATACAATATAGATATCAATATATAATATATATGTCTGTATTTTTATCACATAGCCATGGCATTTTATATAAAAGCATTAATTAAACAACGAAATTTATTGTCGTTCGATATCCAAAAATATCTAATTCATGAACATCACCGAAGAGGAATTACAAGAGATAAATGAATTGCTACCTACTAAGTGACTCGACCACTGACAGGACGCGACGAGAATTATCTTGCAGCAAACTCAAAAGCATCGATATATAAAATAAATGGAAAATTTAAGCAATGCAAGAAAATCTTAGGACCCACTCACCAGTCATCAAACGAATCCTTGGTTGGTCCTCCTTCAAAGTTGAGTTAGTCCTAGAGTTCCTTTGGGACTGAATCCAC
>NC_087211.1:3937399-3967399 GCF_015104395.2 Macrobrachium nipponense | reverse complement strand
CTGATGGTTACAATGCTTGAGTGAAAAGATTTACACTTTTACACATTGCATATTTTTTTGTGTTTTGTTTCGAAGATTCTAGAAGAATTTTTGTCTCAATACATTTTGTGTCATATCTCCAGTCCAGTTTCCGCAAGGAAGAGATTTCTTTATATCTTAGAACCTCGAGGCATTAACATCTCTCTCTCTCTCTCTCTCTCTCTCTCTCTCTCTCTCTCTCTATCTCTCTCTCTCTCTTCTCTCCATCACATAGCACTTTTGATCTTAAAGTAACGTAACGTAAATTGGTCACTCGTAACTTAGAATTCATGTTTGATATTTCTTAGAGTTTATTTAGTATTAAATAGTGTTTTTGTGGAATCTGAACAAACATTATTTCGTAACGGCGCCTGGTTTTTTGTGAAAGTGTGAATCAAGCCTGCAGCAAAGAAAGAAAGAAGTTGGTAACCAAGGTAAAGTGTTGTATATTTTTATTAGTTGCAACTAATAACGGTTAGGAACAGTGATTAACTAATAACTAATAACGGATAGGAACTGTGGTTAACTAATAACAGATGGTTGTGAAGGTTTGGTAAAAACTGATGGTTACAATGCTTGAGTGAAAAGATTTACACTTTTACACATTGCATATTTTTTTGTGTTTTGTTTCGAAGATTCTAGAAGAATTTTTGTCTCAATACATTTTGTGTCATATCTCCAGTCCAGTTTCCGCAAGGAAGAGATTTCTTTATATCTTAGAACCTCGAGGCATTAACATCTCTCTCTCTCTCTCTCTCTCTCTCTCTCTCTCTCTCTCTCTCTCTCTCTCTCTCTCTCTCCATCACATAGCACTTTTGATCTTAAAGTAACGTAACGTAAATTGGTCACTCGTAACTTAGAATTTCATGTTTGATATTTCTTAGAGTTTATTTAGTATTAAATAGTGTTTTTGTGGAATCTGAACAAACATTATTTCGTAACGGCGCCTGGTTTTTTGTGAAAGTGTGAATCAAGGCTGCAGCAAAGAAAGAAAGAAGTTGGTAACAAGGTAAAGTGTTGTATATTTTTATTAGTTGCAACTAATAACGGTTAGGAACAGTGATTAACTAATAACTAATAACGGATAGGAACTGTGGTTAACTAATAACAGATGGTTGTGAAGGTTTGGTAAAAACTGATGGTTACAATGCTTGAGTGAAAAGATTTACACTTTTACACATTGCATATTTTTTTGTGTTTTGTTTGTTCCATTGTTTGAGCACTATTTCATTTTCTTATTGAAGTGTGTCTTTTTATTTATATTTTCATTTGCATTCACAATTTAATTGACTTAGTTATTTTCATTGCTTAATCATTGCACATTTAATTAAATTTAACACTTGTGAATTAATTTGCATTTACTTAGAATTCTTTTCAAGTTTTATTATTGTTTAGCACTTGTGAATTAATTTCAAATTTTCAATTATTGCCTAACACTTTTGAATTTCAATTGAATTAATTTTCTTGAATTTTGTGATAAGTTAATTTTGATTTAATTTTACTTAATTTGATTCAAGAATTAATTAAACTTTACTTTGTTTTCAAGTAACAGTAATTTTCCCTGATTATTGGTGCAATTTTCACTTATAAACTTTTGAGTTTAAAATACAATTTAAATTTTGTATGTAAAAATTTTTATAACGTGCTTTTTATTTTTATACCAGTATATTTGCATTTGATTATATTTATGTTAGGTAGAAACATAGAGTGGTAATTGATTTGCTTTCCTTCAATTTACTTGAAGTGACTTAGAACTAGGGAAGTACTTATGTAATAAATACATTTTTAGTATTACAGAATCTGTAAATAAAAACCCATGACCTGAGGTCATGGCATTAGGAGGGTCCTACGTGACCAATGCAGATCTAGATTACGCTATGCGCTGTCTGCAGTAGCCTGGTTTAAATCTGTTTACATATGTCATCGTTTTGCATTACTGATACCTTTGCACAACAACTTCCATGGGAAGCGGTTGACCTGTTAACCTACGCCGGAAACTTGTAACTTCCGAGCCGGCGGACTACGTATGTTTTTATATGAATCGCTGAGATAGCTAATGTTTCGTTATCGACGTGATGCTTTAGAATGGCAGTTCTTTACCAGCGATCAAACATATCGGTCTCCCGACCGAACTGTCTCTCTTATTATGGAGTTACAAAATAAAGTTGTTATACCTTTTTCAACTTATCTGTTTGAATCCTCTCCTTTAGTTTAAGAAGAACCACTCTACTAAGATATCACATAGGAGACGGAAGGAACCAGAAATACTTACGAATGACAGTCGTAAGGAGAAACAAACAGTCTTTCGCAAAAGCGAAGAGACTAAAATTGGTGGCAGCTTTAGGCGAAGAATAAGATTAACAAGACCCATATCAGCCGACCGAAGGAAACTACAATAACCAACTTCCACCTACAAAATCAATACTAAACAGAGGAAACGGGATCTTCAATCAACGCAACAGTTTATGAAGACGAAGATATGTCCTTCATCGAGAAGAATACAAGCATCAAATCGACGTTGAGTGACTGTTGTCACTTATCTCCGAGAATCAACACCGGGGACGAGAGCAGCATAGAACACCAACAGAAAGAGAAAACACATAAAGAAACACAAAGGAAACAACGCGCGATCACTAGCAAGGACGCAAAGAGTAGGGCAAGAGGAAGCCATGCGAGGAAGGAGACCGTGACGTCATCACGACTTCCGACGTGAAGACGACAGGAACGTGACGTCATCCCATGTCAACAATCCTTCAGCATATAATCCTGAGCTAAGTACCATTTTATCTATTCAGGTTTTTTTCCTCAGTGAAGTGTTGTTCATCAGGAGTTGATCGTCCAGTATTCTGGGGGTGAGTTGTTCGCCATCTTAATCTTCCTTCATTACAGAATCCAACTCTTCAAACTACGAGTTCTCGCCCGCAGATTATTTTTTTTTCTTCTCGTTGTTGCTAATCGTTTCTTGCAGGAATTCTCCGTATAATATTTTTATCAAATTATCTGTATTTTTGTATCTTTTGGGGGATTTTCCTATTACTAAATAACACTTTATACAGTATATTGCATATGCGTTTACATAGTGGTCGAGTGTACTCTTATAGATATTTTGATAGGACCGCAAGGAATAGAAGTGATAAGAAAAAGTAAAAGTGAACATGGCAACTACTCCAGCTGGCAACCCCAATGTGGTGACTCTCGTGAGCGCGAGGTCAGCAATTGTCCCTTTTCAAGGTCGGGTCAATGGGTTCCTGCCTCAAAATGTTGAGGCATGGATCTCATCTGTAGACGCTCATTTAAATGCAAAAAGCATCACAGACCCAGCAGTACAATTACAGGAGGCCAAAAGCTTCATAGACTTTGCTAAAGGAGACGCAAGTGCTTACCTAAGGGGTGTTTCTTTCCAAGAGGCGACTACATGGGACGAGTTCAAAATCAGATTACGTGCCGTGTATGGGGGTGAAGAGGCTTTAGATGTAGTATTGGCATTGAGAAATATCCTTAACCAAGCCTCCATGACTCAGCTTAATGTTGTCGAGCGGGCGGCGCTAATTGCCGACCGGCTAAATGAATATCAAGTTAGTTTAAGTAACTCCGGGTGGTTACGAGTGCCAGAATCGCCGTGAAAGATTTTATCCGTTTAATTTACCTTACGAGTATTACTGCAATGTTGCCTGAAGCTTTAGTGCGGTGTTTTGACAAAAAATTGCAGCCCAGCAGTATGGAATTAGATGTGTATAAACCAAATCAAAAACACATGTCTAAATGTACCGACCTAGATCCTTCGCTCATTCAAGTTTTTGCAAAAAATGAGAATAAAGCCACAACAAGTAAACGTGGTTACATAATATAATCAAGTTGCAGGGATGGTTTGTTATAACTATAAACGACCAGGTCACATGATTCAGACTGTAGGACGCGTTTTTGTTCAATACATAATAGTTCCACTCATTCATATAATTGTTGCTACTCGAGGAATCAACAGCAGAATCCTACAAACACGCAACCAGTTGCCAGTGCAAATAAAAAGAAGGGTCCTCAGTACTATAAAAAGAAACAAGCAAACGGCAATGCTGCACAACAGCAGAAACAAACAAATCGTGCTTCAGGTACCTCTGTTCCTGGGCCGTGGGGCGTTAGCCAGAACTTGCAAGGTCAAGCGCAATTTTCAAGGTGTGGTAAACAAAGCAAATACCATGTAGTTCGCTCCAAGGGGGGAGAGGGCGATGTTGGTCATCAATATCAACATCTCGTTTTGTATTAAATAATCAGCTTAATCATTTATCAGATCATTGTGAGGCAATTGATTTTCCTATGAACACACGGCCGAATCCAAAAAATCTGTGCAGGTTCCCGTAGATTTGCAACAAATTCATGCAATTATTAGTCAAGACGAGTTACGACCAACCTTACATGCAGTAAATTTGGACCATAAGTCATTCACTTTGTTCTTTGATTCTGGTAGTCCACGTAATATCATGGATTTAAGGACTCATCATTTACTCTTTTCAACTTCCCTATAGAGAAGTCCGGAATAAGGCTCTCAGGCAATAGGAAATAATGAATTAAATGTGGTAGGAGTAACTCATGTTCAGTACAAGGTCGGTAAACGCACGTTTTCCGATACCTTTATCGTTGTACAAAACATTAATATGTATCCCGCAGTAATTATCGGATACCCGTCTATGGGCACTCAAAATATTATCTTAGCACCTGCAAAACACGGCGTGTATATAACAAAGGAAAATTCTATAAGTCTTCTAATACCCTAAAATCAGTTTTAGATAATAAAGAGACAGACAGAGTAGTCACTTACATTGAAGAACCAATCACCTGTCTCATGAACCAAGAAATAATACATGCAACCCAACAGAACTCTCACTCGCCCGTAATATCAGCTTGCACGCAAACTCTCGAGCCGAACGTAACTTCGAACATATTAATGCGTGTAAAGAAAACCTTGCCAGGATCTGAAACGTTAATCCTTTCCGAAACTCTGAAAAACACAGGATTATCCGTCACACAAGCCATTTATACAGTCGCCTCACAACAACAATGTCACATCGACAAGTCTGTCCCCAATCATTTGAATACCACTTTAGTAATCCACAAAAATCAACATATCTTGGATGCGGAAGTCTATAAACATCGCATTCTTACCGTAGCTGAGATAAATCACGCTCAATCAGTTGCGGATGAATCCCTTTTGCAATCTATAAAGAACAAAATCAATAAGGACATTCAAGAAGAAGAAATTCAGCAGAAATTTTTGAATCTTTTAACTGAATATCATGATGTTTTTCCACTACGGATGGAACCTTAGGAAAAACGGATGTCATCGAGCATCAAATAAGGCTCAAGGACAAACAGAAAAGTAATCTATGTACCTTCGTACCGACTTCCTATGAAATTTCAGAATGAGATAACAGAGGAAGTAGGTAAAATGCTAAAAGAAGGAGTCATTAGGAAATCAACAGCCCTTATAATTTTCCGTTAATAGTAGTACGAAAAAAGATCGAACTTGGCGGATATGCGTCGATTTTCGTCGTTTAAATGAAGAAACAATCCCTGACCGATTCCCAGTACCATGTACTGATGATATCCTATCTCTACTAGGTCAGAACAAATATTTCACGGCTTGGACCTACTAAAAGGATTTCATCAGATTCCGTTGGAACAAGAGAGTATCCCATACACTGGCTTCAGCACAGCCAGGGGACATTATGAATTTTTGCGTATGCCTTTTGGTTTACGTTGTGCTCCCATAACTTTTACTCAGAATGATAAACATTGTGTTTGGAGACTTGTTAGGAGATATCCTACATGCCTACATGGACGACCTAGTAATCTTTTCCAATACTTAGAAGAACATCTACGTAAATTAGAGTTAGTGCTACAAAGACTAGGCAGCATAATTTAAGGGTAAAGATAAGTAAGTGTGAATTTTTTAAAACAAAAAAGAACTAGTCTATTTAGGTTTCACGGTTTCTAGTGAAGGTCTTAAAGTAGTCCATGATAAGGTATCGGCTATCCGTAACTTTCCGATACCTACTAACATCAAGGAATACAAGCAATTTTTAGGGTGTAGCGGATACTATAGGAGGTTCATTAGGAACTACTCCATCATAGCCGCTCCCCTAACCGATCTTATAAAAAAGCGTAGATTTCATATGGTCTGAAATTCATCAACAGGCGTTCGATAAATTGAAAGATGAACTGTGTAGTTTCTCCTATCTTGAAATTTCCTGACTTCGGTAAGGAATTCCTTCATAGCAACAGACGCCTCAGACCTAGGAGTAGGTGGGGTATTGCTTCAACAATATGATAAACAGTTTTTCCCTATAGCTTTTTATTTTTCATGTAAACTGAGACCTTCCGAAAGTAAACTATGCAGTAATAGACAAGGAAGGGCTTGCTATTGTTAATTCACTCGTGCATTTTAAATTTATAATATACGGTTATCCGTCAAGGTTCTCACTGATCATAAGCCCCTAACCGACTTCTTTAAAGGCTTTAGTCACAGCCCTAAGCGAACTCGGTGGCACATGATCATCCAGGACTTTGGCGCGAGGATCGGGTATTTACCTGGGAAAGCAAATAGCATTGCTGACGCATTATCACGCAACCCCTCTTCATCTTGTACCGAGCCATTAGCTGAATTAATAGATATCTCAACCTCCACGCCCATTGTTAAAACTATATCTGAACAGGAAGATTGACTGGGCTGGAGTGCTGAACTATTACAGACGAACAAAGAAAAAGATCTGCAAATAGAAAAAATCATCATTGCGTTAAACGGAAATCCGAAGGAAAAGGATACATAAAAGTATAAGCAGCAGAATTATATCATCAAAAGATAAATATCCTGTGTAGATCCGTGACGAGGAAAACCCGCAACACACCACAGTTGAATAACAACCAGGTGGTGTACCTATCTCACTCATACCCACTGTCTTAAAATGGTTGCATGAAAATCCACTGCATGGCACCGGGTTATTCCCTAATGTCACAGAAAGCCAAATCCTTATTTTATTGGCGTACGATGCTTACAGATATAAAAAAGCACATAGCAAATTGTCGCACTTGTCAAGAATACAAAGGGCACACGAAGACACCTGTCAGCCTAGGGGCTTACCCCGCCCTGCCAAATCAACCCTTTGAAAGAGTACACTTAGATTATTAACAGGATTTTACGAGTCAGACAGAGGAAATAAGCACCTCCTAGTAATCATAAATGCTTTGACTCGATATACAGAACTGATAGCGCTTAAAACAAAAACCGCAGTCGAGTGCGCTAGAAAGTTTTACGAGTGCTACATTTGTAAACATGGAATTCCACACACCATTATATCAGACTCGGGCGGGGAGTTCAATAATCATTTCCTTAACTCCTTGTGCGAATTCCTTTGCATAAAGAAAATCAATACCCATGATCTATCCCCCAGAGTCTAATGGGCTAGTGGAAAGGGCAAATCGTAAAGGTTTTAAACATTTTTAAGGGTCACCTTAGGGGGGGCAGACCCCAAACTGGGACGTTGCCATACCTGCGGTGCTAAGCACACTTAATCACTCGTATCATGTGTGTCTATTAAAATGACACCGCACGAGGCACTGTACGGTATCCCAGCTAGAACACCTTTCCATGTACTAACGCCTACAACTAATTTATCAAATCCTCTAAAGGATGTTATGGATGCAAGCATAAGTCGATATAATATACTTCGTAAGAATCTAGAAGAAGCACAAATAATAATGAAAAAAAATCATGATAAAATAGCTAAGCCAACTAGAACATATGCCATGGGCGATCAGGTATACATACAAGTATACGTACGTAAAGGTTAAATTATAAACTGACACCTAAGTTTGAAGGCCCGTTTCACATTTTAGAAATATTAACGGCCAATAGATTTAGGGTTCAAAATGTATCCAAACCCACTGATGTGAGAATAGTTCCATTGCCACATATCAGAATCTAAAGAAAGGTAGATGGAGTGAGGGAAAAAATGGTTGTATTTATGAAACTTGTATAATAATTTATATATATCTATATATATATATATATATATATATTATATATATATATATATATATATTAATCATATTTGCATGTAAACCTTATTCTTCTTTTACACGAGTTATTACATATATTTTACTCATTGCAGGTTTTCAAAAATGAATCTGTTATTGTTAGGAGTGATATTGTGTGTTCAGACATCTTTGTTGTATGGAAAGAGCGCTAGGACGAAAGAAATAGAATTTATTCATGGCTCGATTATCGAGAGAACAGACGACGTTTTCATAGTGTCAAGTAATATAGTCATAGAAGTGGATATGCAGGCCATATTTTGCCTGAAGATGACGTCCTTAACTTAAAGAATGACCTGATGAGGTTTGCCATTTCGCTTAAGGAAATGCACCAACGTAATTTTCATGCTAACTCAGAGATTTCGCTAGCTCAAACCCTAAGCGTCGCGGAAAATGTTGTCTTATGACATACAAAATAAAACCGCCGAGGCAGAGGAACTTGCTCGTGACTTGCTGATGTGGTCTGTGCGGCACAATAATCTCGAACGCCGCAACCCGCTTATTCTGGCTGGACTAAACATCTTAGGATCTGTTGCGAATCTAGGCTTAGGAATTTCAAATCGCCTTAAGATAAATAATCAAAATAAAAGAATTGAGTTTTTGCAACACAAAACCGAATTAGCTTTGTCTGAACTTCGCAGTCAGTTATCTTCAACCAATCAAATAATGAGTATAGTAAACAAACATTCAAATAGTATCGATCAGGTTATGGAAGTTCAACATTTGCTGGCTACGTTAGCTTACTATAATTCGAAAATAGATCATATCCGTGTGAAAATATCACATTTTATTGAGAAATCAAAAGATTATGTAGAAGCTATTACGTTAGCGACAAAGGGTGTGTTATCTCCACACCTCATGCCTATTAAAGATCTGACGTTAACTTTGGAAAACGGACGGGAAAAACTAGGTTATATTCCTTTATTAGACGCCCATAAAGTAGAGTTCTATTATAGCCTAATATCAGTCAGCGTTGAAAATTATAGGATTATGATCACTATACCTTTTGATTCTTCCGATGCTTGGCAATCATACAAAATAGCACCGTTTCCTACTTTCATGACGAATAACTCAAGTCCAGTAATATCAATTTGACGGGGCATGTTCTGATTTCTTCTGATAGGAAATCATTTACAGTCATTAAAGACTTAGATAAACTCACTCACTGTTCAGAAGCCATGAATAATAAAATTTGTACAGCTGACTCTTTGAATTCTATCCTATATCAACGGATTCATGTGAGTTAGGCATAGTGCTAAACGGCTCTCTCTCTCATACAAGCGAAGGTTGTCTGGGGAAACTTTATCCCTTTTACAGTAATAAATTCAATTACAGAATGAATATTGGTTCCTGGATCCGTTACGACAAAGCCGGTTTCCACGTCGTATGCCCGGATGGGACCACCGCCCATTCCCCAATCTTTGTAGCAGCTGATGGTTGTACGGGGACATCTACAAACTACACCGTCAGAGGGGTCAACACGATAATACGTGAGAAGGTGTATTTTGCGAACTATACTTGGGCGTCTACAATTATCCCATCACTACCTCTCCCATACAACGCGCGGGTGGCTCATCATTTGACGGAACTGGCTGAGATAAACCACGCGTCACCGACTTATGCAGGTGGAGAAAATCTTCGTTACTACATTCTGCTGGCCGTGTTCAGCGTGACGGCCATATTGGTTATCGCCGTCAACATCTGTTTGCTTGGCGTAGGCTGAGGCGTACACAGAAGGATCTCCAAGGAAACGTATTGTCCCGTCCAGATGACGTACCCGTTAAACTCAAGTCGTTTGAGTTTAGGGCCGCCTGAAACTGGCCATTTCGTTTTGTGCCTAGGGAAATTGTCTGGAATTGTGTTGTGTGTGAAAAGCGGTCTGTATGCTGGCAAAAATGTAGGACAAGAAAGACTCACGCCTTTGCATTTGAACAGTTAAAGTATCTCCCGGGCACCTAATAAAATATTATAGCCCAATCTTATACATTAATATACTCCTAAAGGTATTTTTCGGGCACCTAATAAAATATACCAACCCTATATATTAATCTGTACCATTATATTTACCTATTACAAAGAGTGACAAGTACTCTTTAACAATTATTATATTTACCTATTACAAAGAGTGACAAGTACTCTTTAACAATTATCCATGATCATGTTATAATCTGTCAGTAACCACTATTCTTAATCAGGTTACCTATTACCATAATCTATCAGTAACCACTATTCTTAATCAGGTTACCTATTATCATATTAATCATGTATACATGTTAATCTTTTGATTTTTACCTTTTTATTATTTTTGGGTACCTAATCATTATTATTACCAAACATGGATCTAGATTTTCCATGCATTTATCTTTGTTTATGAATATGTCAAAAAGGGTATGTAACAGAACCTTTTTATGCATTTAATCACTTGTTATGTTTATACCTAAACATATGTTACGAGCACGCTCCTAAGAAACAATATTTAAAGTAACTTTTGTTATTCAAGGCTTGAATGGTAGCTGACCGAGCCTAATGTAATAAATACATTTTTAGTATTACAGAATCTGTAAATAAAAACCCATGACCTGAGGTCATGGCATTAGGAGGGTCCTACGTGACCAATGCAGATCTAGATTACGCTATGCGCTGTCTGCAGTAGCCTGGTTTAAATCTGTTTACATATATCATCGTTTTGCATTACTGATAACTTTGCACAACAACTTCCATGGGAAGCGGTTGACCTGTTAACCTACGCCGGAAACTTGTAACTTCCGAGCCGGCGGACTACGTATGTTTTTATATGAATCGCTGAGATAGCTAATGTTTCGCTATCGACGTGATGCTTTAGAATGGCAGTTCTTTACCAGCGATCAAACATATCGGTCTCCCGACCGAACTGTCGCTCTTATTATGGAGTTACAGAATAAAGTTGTTATACCTTTTTCAACTTATCTGTTTGAATCCTCTCCTTTAGTTTAAGAAGAACCACTCTACTAAGATATCACATAGGAGACGGAAGGAACCAGAAATACTTACGAATGACAGTCGTAAGGAGAAACAAACAGTCTTTCGCAAAAGCGAAGAGACTAAAACTTAGACTTCTGAAATCAGGGAAATACTTAAACTTTTAAAGTTGTTGATGGAGTGATGCCCTTTGATTAATTTAATTACTTACAAGATTACCTCACACCTGTTTTGATGAACTTAGCCCTTACCTTTAGAGTATTCAGTCGTTTAATACGTGTTATGAGGGTTCAGCTGTCTGGCTTTTGGTGAGGTAATAATTGATGAATGATAACCAGATACTTGGCACTTCGTAACATTGTTTAATGGTGCCCACAGACCCGGGAAAGCAGATTTCATTATCACTCTAGAATATACTGGTGGTGTTAGGGATATATTTTGTTAGGAGAGTGACCTTATAGTTTTGTTTTGCATTTATTGTACTGAATTGTAAGTTGATAACTTAGAGGAAAATGGCTCAGTTCAAGGTTCAGGAATTTTTAGCAGCCACTTCCATCCAAGTTTTATCTGAAACCACTTTGACTAAGGCACAGTGGAGTGCTTTAGCAGTGGCATGTGGTGGTTATGTATTGCTATGGAATGATTGATAAACTCTGGTAGAATAACTGATGAAGATGAGTTAGAATTGGCTCAAGAGTTGTTGAATGTAGCACGTGCTGATCTCATAAATAAGCAAGCAGAAAAGAAAGAGAAAAGTGATGCAGAGTTAGAGCTCAGATGCATTGAAGCAGAAGAGAATTTGATTAAGCTAAAAATGATTGCTGAAAGAGAGAGAATAGACAGGGAAAAACAAGAAAGAAGAGAAAGAGAAGAAGAAAAAGCAGCAGAAGAGGAAAGAGAAAGGATAAAAGAGGAAAGAGAAATTGCAAGACATGAAAGGGAAATGGAATTAATAAAAGCTAGATCCACATTACCTGTAACACCGTCTAACCCTAACCAAGGTAATCAAGACCCTGTATTTGATGTAGTGAGAGTACTGAAGTTAATCCCTAAGTTTACTGAAGAAGCTCCAGATGAGTTTTTTAATCACTTTGAGAAAGTGGCTTCAGGTATGGGATGGCCAGAGGATAAATGGTCAGTTTTGCTACAAAATGTCTTGATTGGTAAATGGAGATGTGCTTATCTAGCCTTAACAGCTGATCAGTGTAAAGACTACAAGGTACTTAAACACAGTGTGCTACAAGTTTACCAGATGACCCCAGAGTATTACAATGAGAGATTCAGAAATTTAAGAAAAGATGAGAAGGGAACATTCTTAGATTATGCTTACAAAGTGAGAAGGTGTTTCATACGTTGGGTAGAAGCTGCTAAAGTAAAAACTTTTGATGAGTTAGAAGAGTTACTTGTTCTTGAACAGTATCTTAAAGGAATTCCTGAACATATAAGAGCCTATTTAAGAGAGAGAGAGGTGAAGAAACTTGACAAAGCTGCTACACTGAGTGAAGATTACAATATAATCAGTAGTAAACATAATTACAATGTCAAGTACCAGAGTCAACAACGCCCAGGTTTTAAGTCTTATCCAAATAACAGGAACAAATTTAATTGGAAACCTACCAGTGATACTACCAAGAGTACACAAGGTAATACAACTCAGAAAGCTAATGTGAAATCCTCATCCAGTTTTTCAAGACAGTTACAGAAACCTAATGTTGTCTGTTTCAAGTGTGGAAGAGTAGGACACTACAGTCAAGAGTGTTACCAGAAATCAACAGCAGTCAAAGCCGCAGTTTGGTCAAGTTGTAAAAGGTGGCCAGGTGGAAACAAACTACAAAGAGCAGTGTGGGAAAGAATCAGACTCCAGAGAAGAATGAAACTAAACAAGCTGAATGTTTAGCAACCAGTGGAAATGTTACATCAAGCAGTGAGTGGCTTAGCAGTGTGGAGGCTTTTAAGCCATATATCTATGAGGGTATGCTGTCAACTCAAGAAGGAAGTATGCAGGTACCAGTCAAGATATTATGTGATACAGGGAGTAACCATAGTGTGGTAGTACGTGGTTCTCACCCTCAGTTGGAGAAGAGTCTCACAGAAGATTCAGTTATTTTGAAGGGTATAGGAGGAGAGGAAATAACTCCTATATGCCACTTACACCTGTCATGTGAATTGGTGACAGGGAATGTTGATTTTGCTGTAAAGGACTCACTGGCTGTGGAAGGTATACATGTTCTGTTGGGGAATGAAGTTGGTGGTGTGCCATTTATTCCTTGTCCTGTAGTGACAGACATACCATTGAGGATTAGTCCTACAGTAGAGTTGGAGAAGAATAACCCCCACCTGTTTCCTAGTTGTGTAACTACCAGAAGTATGAAAAGGACTACGACTGCAAGTGAAGAAACTGAGGATTTACACACCCAAGAAGGATCAAGTGAAGGATCTTTGTGCTTAAAAGAATTATTCCAGGGAAGTGAAGTTTCCCATAGTGCTGACCAAGAAGAGATTTCCCAAGAAGATGAAGAAGACGACGACGATGAAGAAGAAGAACCTGATGTTCCTGAAGAGACTCTGAGTAGTCAAAGTGTTACTGAAGACAGTAGTGAAACTACAGTAGCTGAGTTAGCAGATATTGAGAATTCAACCCTTGAAGTTGGTCAAGTGACAAGAGAGAAGCTGATGGAGTTGCAGAAGAAGAATGCATCATTAACTGATTTGTTCTTCAGAGTTGTTGATCGAGAAGAGATGCAACAAACTCCTAGCTGTTATTATCTTTGAAGGAAGGTTTGTTTGATGAGGAAGTATAGACTACAGATATACCAGGAGATGCTGTATGGGGCGAATAGCATCAAATTTTGATTCCATATCCATTGAGAAAGCAAGTGGTTGCAGTAGCTCATGAGTCTGGACATATGGGAATCAGGAAGACTGTGGAGAAGATCATGAAATATTTTTTCTGGCCTGGACTTCACAAAGATGTTAGCAGGTTCTGTCGTGAGTGTCACACCTGCCAGATAGCTGGAAAACCGAATGAAACCATCACGAAAACCCCCCTACAACCTATAGAAGTTAGAGGAGAACCCTTTAGCAAAGTGATTATAGACATGGTTGAACCACTACCGAAGACAAAGAAGGGAAATGAGTATTTTTTAACATTAATGTGCCCTGTGACAAGATATCCAGAAGCAATCCCTGTTAGAAACATATCTGCCAAGATAGTTACTGAAAAACTTGTGGAGTTTTTCTCAAAGTTTGGTATACCAGAAATAGTACAAAGTGACAGAGGAACAAACTTTACTTCAAAGTTATTCCAGGACGTGATGAATTTGTTAGGAGTGAAACAATAGTTATCCACTGCCTATCATCCAGAGACTCAAGGTGCCTTGGAAAGGTTCCACCAGACATTGAAAAGTATGCTGACAAAGTATTGTTCTGAGCCAGGAAGAGAATGGAATGTTGGTTTACCATTAATGTTGTTTGACATTAGGAATGCTTATCAAGAAAGTACGGGATGTTCACCTAATGAAATGATTTTTGGAAGAGAAGTGAGAGGACCGTTGAAGATTCTTGCAGAAAATTGGGAAGAAAATCAAGAGGAAAGCCAAGGAGAGTATGTGAAGAACTTAAGGAAAAGGTTGAAAGAGATAAGAAAACTTGAAAATGAGTCAAGAGAAAATGAAAAGGAGATTTGATGCTAAGACTAAGCTAAGAAGTTTTAGTGTTGGTCAACAAGTGTTAGTGTTCTTATCTGTCAAGAGATTTCCCCTCACTAATAAATTTCAAGGTCCTTACAAGATAATTCAGAAGTTAAGTGATAGAACTTATGTGATTGAAAAACCAGAAAGAAGAATAAGACAAAGGAAGATACATGTGAACCTCTTGAAACCTTATTTCTCAGAAACTAAAACTGAAACTGTGTCAGTAACCCAAACAACTTTATCTACAGGAGATGATGATGGCTACTAATTGGGAACTGCAAGCAAGATGAATAATTCTTCAATTTTGGAAAATTTGGAGGATAAACTGAAACATCTGAGTGTTGAACAAGGTGAAGACTTAAATGAAGTAATTAGAAGTTTTCCAGAAATTTTTTCAGATGTGCCTAGATGTACTGATCTGACCAAGCATGAAATCAAGATTCAAGAAGATGGAAGACCTTTCAAGCAAAGAGCCTATCGCTTATCACCGTATCATCGAGATGTTTTGAAGAAGGAAGTTGAGTATTTGCTGCAACATGGATTAGCAGAACCCAGTTCAAGTCACTTCAGTTCTCCATGTGTGTTAGTGAAGAAACCAGATGGATCATTTAGGATGTGAACTGATTATAGGAAGCTGAATTCTATCAGTGTGGCTGATAATTATCCTTTGCCTCTTATAGATCAGTTACTTGATAATATTGGGCAAGCCAAGTTTGTTTCCAAGATAGGCTTGTTGAAAGGATATTATCAAATTCCCTTAGATGAGAATGCCAAATTGCTGCCAGCTTTTATTACTCCATTTGGACTGTATCAGTATACTGTTCTGCCGTTTGGTCTGATGAATGCACCCGCAACATTTCAACGAGTGATGGATCAACTGCTAGGATCAATAGATGGAGTAGACGTATACCTGGATGACATCGTGATTTACTCTACAACGTGGGAAGAACATCTGAAGATTCTGAGGAAAGTTTTCAAGAAACTTCAAGAAGCAGGATTAACAGTCAACTTAGAGAAGAGTGAGTTTGGCAAGGCAACTGTACAGTATCTTGGGTTTGAAGTTGGGAAAGGCCTTCTTGCTCCAGTAAATGCTAATGTAGAAGGTATCCGTAAGGCTACACCACCTACTACTAGGAAACAGCTAAAGAGATTTTTGGGAGTGGCTGGATTTTATCATCGTTTCTGCCCAAATTTATCAGCCGTAGTAGCTCCCTTGACAGACTTAACTAGTCCCAAAGCTAAGTTTGTTTGGACTCCAGAGTGTCAAGAATCCTCGAGAAGGTAAAAGCCATTTTAAACTTCAAGACCAGTACTTCAAGCTCCAGACTTCGACAAGAAATTTGTGATACAAGTTGATGCATCAGACTGTGGTGTTGGAGCTGTTCTACTTCAAGAAGATGAAAATAATATCTACCATCCTGTGTGCTTCATGTCTACAAACTGAAAAAAACATCAGAAAGTATACTCGACAATCGAGAAGGAAACTTTAGCCTTAATCACCGCATTGAAAAATTTGAAATGTATGTGAATAGACCTAGGAATGAAGAAATTTTAGTGTTGTCTGATCACAATCCACTATCATTTATCCAGAGAATGAAAAACCATAATAAAAGACTGACCAGGTGGTCTTTGTGCCTGCAACAGTATAATTTAAGAGTGCAGCATATTAGTGGCAAAAACAATGTAGTTGCTGATTATTTATCTCATTGCGAATCGTTGGATTCAACACTGTGATAAAGAATCTTCTAGGGGGAGGTATATTATATATTGCTATTTTCAAAATGCATATTTCCCCTCTTTGAAATGTCGTGTAGATTGTGTAACATTTTTTTCAGATTCCTAGATAGTTTAGAGATAGGATGTTTTAAATGTGTGTTCAGATTTCGCATAACATAATGTAAAAGAATATATATGTGACGTAGTACATAAAAAGAGAGAGATTTTCTTTGTCCATTCGAAACTACGACTGTTTCCCCTTTTATGTCAACACTTTGATATTGGAGGGTCTGCAAGATCTGTTTGCTTTCCTAAATCTGTCAACACATTTGATAAGCGATCGAATCGAGTCTTCGCGATGTTATCAAAACATGTCAACCTTAATTATCGCTCAGCCTCCGTTTCGATCGGGTACGTGTCTGTTGAGCAGAATCGTCTTGTACACGTATGTCTTTGATCAAAGCCACGTGGGGATTGCACATTTTTTATGTGAAGTTGCGTCAGATTTCGAAGATTCTAGAAGAATTTTTATCTCAATACGTTTTGTGTCATATCTCCAGTCCAGTTTCGGCAAGGAAGAGATTTCATTATATCTTAGAACCTCGAGGCATTAACATCTCTCTCTCTCTCTCTCTCTCTCTCTCTCTCTCTCTCTATCTATCTCTCTCTCTCTCTCTCCATCACATAGCACTTTTGATCTTATAGTAACGTAACGTAAATTGGTCACTCGTAACTTAGAATTTCATGTTTGATATTTCTTAGAGTTTATTTAGTATTAAATAGTGTTTTTGTGGAATCTGAACAAACATTATTTTGTAACGGCGCCTGGTTTTTTGTGAAAGTGTGAATCAAGCCTGCAGCAAAAAAAGATGGAAGTTGGTATACCAAGGTAAAGTGTTGTATATTTTTATTAGTTGCAACTAATAACGGTTAGGAACAGTGATTAACTAATAACTAATAACAGATAGGAACTGTGGTTAACTAATAACAGATGGTTGTGAAGGTTTAGTAAAAACTGATGGTTACAATGCTTGAGTGAAAAGATTTACACTTTTACACATTGCGTATTTTTTTGTGTTTTGTTTGTTCCATTGTTTGAGCACTATTTCATTTTCTTATTGAAGTGTGTCTTTTTATTTTATATTTTCATTTGCATTCACAATTTAATTGACTTAGTTATTTTCATTGCTTAATCATTGCGCATTTAATTAAATTTAACACTTGTGAATTAATTTGCATTTACTTAGAATTCTTTTCAAGTTTTATTATTGTTTAGCACTTGTGAATTAATTTAAAATTTTCAATTATTGCCTAACACTTTTGAATTTCAATTGAATTAATTTTCTTGAATTTTGTGATAAGTTAATTTTGATTTAATTTTACTTAATTTGATTCAAGAATTAATTAAATTTTACTTTGCTTTCAAGTAACAGTAATTTTCCCTGATATTGTGAATTTCACTTATAAACTTTGAGTTTAATAATAATTCTTTGTATGTAAAATTTTTATAAGTGTTTTTATTTTTATACCAGTATATTTGCCTTTGATTATATTTATGTTAGGTAGAAACATAGAGTGGTAATTGATTTGCTTTCCTTCAATTTACTTGAAGTGACTTAGAACTAGGGAAGTATTTAGACTTCTGAAATCAGGGAAATACTTAGACTTTTAAAGTTGTTGATGGAGTGATGCCCTTTGATAATTAATTTAATTTACTTACAAGATTACCTTCACCACCTTGTTGGTATGAAACTTAGCCTTGATTTTCTGACAATAATGGTAAGTTGTTTAGGGAATTCACTCTTACCTTTAGAGGTATTTCAGTCGTTTAATACGTGTTATGAGGGTTCAGCTGTCTGGCTTTTGGTGAGGTAATAATTGATAAATGATAACCAGATACTTGGCACTTCGTAACAATATATTATATATATATATATATATATATATATATATATATATATATATATATATAGATATATATATAAATATATATATATCTATATATATATATTTAATCTGTCTTGCAACTGAGATCTAGAGAATCTGCTAGAGCAATATTCAATGCTTTACTTGAAAGGAAAAAACAAATAGCACCATAAACGTGAGAGCAATGTACTTGGTATGTACTGCGACTGCATCAGCCGTAAAACTGTAAGTTTCTTTTAACGTGAAAGGAATTGAATGCTCGTATAAGCCTCTTTGCCTCCAATACTTTGAAGACAATCCCTGTCTATCCTGACACTCTCGCATAACATAATCCTAAAATACATATTGATATTCGCTTATAGCACCGACAGTACCTTCAAATGAGCACCTCGCTACTGCTGGTAATTCATCTGTAATAATCGTCTGATGCCTTTAAATGCACCGAAGTGGATCATTCATCCCGCAAATCTTTAAGATACATGTGGCAGTAGTATTACTGGCAATTGCTTAATTACCTCAGTCATGGGAAAAGAATTGCCCTCATTTACTACAGTGCTTGAACTATTGTCTCATTATTAGGTCCCCTATATGCATATAGCTTTCTTTCTCTGTCTCCATAATTTATTGATTCAAATTTATCAGAGTTAAATACCATCCTATTTACCTCTGCCCAATCATATACTTTGTTAAGGTCTCTTTGTAGAGCGTTCCTATCTTCATCACAAGTTAATTTCTCTACTTATTCTTGTGTCATCTGCGAAACTACTCACTACCGAATCCTTAACATTACTGTCTATGTCTTCAATCATAATAACAAACAGTATTGCAGCTAACACCGTACCTTGCGGCACACCAGATATTACCTTGGCTTCATCCGATTTCTCGTCGTTTGCAATAACTATCTGTTTTCTGTTGTGTAAAAATTCTTTTAACCATCTTCCTACTTTATCCACGATATTGTGTTTTCTAATTTTCTTCGCTAATATATTATGGTCTACTTTGTCAAAAGCTTTTGCAAAGTCTAGATAAACCACATCTGCTTCATTTCCGCTTTTCATATTTTTGAATATGTTCTCACGGTGGACTAACAGTTGGGTTTGTGTACTTTTTCCGGGTACGAAACCATGTTGTCCTTTATTAAACAAATTATTTTTTATTAAATGTTTCATAATATTTTTCTTCATTACCCTTTCATACACTTTCATAATATGTGATGTTAGACTCACAGGCCTATAATTACTTGCCTCTAGTCCTTAGATCCACTTTTGAAAGTAGGGGTAATATATGCTAATTTGTTTGCTGTCATCATAAATCTTGCCTGTATCTACACTTTGTCTTAATAATATTGCAAGTGGCTTTGCGATAGAATGAACTACTTTCTTTAACAAAATAGCAGGGACTCCATCAGGCCCTGCAGCAGCTCCATTTTTAATTTCATTAATAGCCTGCACAATATCAGCTTCATTTATATCTATGTCAGCTAAATATTCACTATTTTCATCCCTTACTTCTATATCATTATCTTCATTATCTATTCTAGGGGTGAATTCTCTCTTAAATCGTTCTGCCAATATGTTGCAAATTTCCTTTTTTTCATTCGTTAATCTCCCTTCAATTCTTAGAGAGAGAGCCTATTTCTATTCTTCTTTTATTCATCTTCTTCGCATATGAGTATAATAGTTTGGGATTTTGCTTGATATTTAATAGGGTTTTTTCTTCCAAGTCCCGTTTTTCATTTTCTTTTGATTGTATAATCTTTTGTTCTGCATTTTCTATCTTACTTTTTAGTTCTATAACTTTCCATGCATTTTTTTCTTTTGCAAGACCTTTTTTCCACTTTCTGATTTTCTGGAACAAGATCCTTCTGTCTCTTGGTATGCATGACTGATGTTTACTTTTCTTCTTCGGTATATATTTATCCACTATTTTCTCTAATATTTTATATAATATCTCCGTATTTACCTTTATGTCATCACTTACGAAAATGTTATCCCAATCTTTGTTTAATTCTTCATTTATTTCTGACCATTTTATATTTTACTGTAGAAGTTGTATTTTCCATATCCTTCCCACTTTTTCATTTCTTGCTTATCTCTGTTTTCACTTGCTTTGGAATGGACTGTTAATTCTATGACATTATGGTCTGAAATACTCGCATTATAAACTATTATTTCTTTAACATTTATTCATCTCGTTCACAAATACTAGGTCTAAAGTATTTTCCTTTCTTGTTGGCAGGTGATTTATTTGTTGAATGTTGTTTTCTAGTAGCATATCTAATAGCTTTTCGAATTGCCTCTTATCTTCTGCACTACTATTACTCTCTTTTTTATATGTATAAGTACATCCACAATCTCCTATTCGTCTTTCCATTCTACGAAAGGAAAGTTGAAAGTCTTCAGATAGGAGAATAGTCCAGTCCTTGTGATTTCTACATATATCATCCAATTTTTCTATTATTAAGTCAAACTCTTTAGTATTAGGAGGTCTATATATTACTATGTTCATTAATTTTTCATATTCAAAATCTACCGCTATTAGTTCACATTCTGAGTTACTATATTTCTCATACATTTTTCCTTGTTTTTTGTCTTTCCCATATATTGCGGTTCCCCCTTGATTCCTATTTTTTCTGTCTGATCTATAAGTTTGGAACCCTTTTATTTGATCATCATTCCCAGTCTCTTGGGAATACCAGGTTTCACTTATATTCATTATATCTATTTTCTTTTCAATTTGGGTTAGTTCTTCTAAGTACTCTATTTTTCTTTTTGAGTTACTCGTAACTAAACCCTGCGCATTCATCACTATGATGGTTTGCGTGTTTTCTCCTTCATTTAATATTGGTAATAATAAGGATTTTCCCATGTCTCTTTCCTGTTCTGGTATGTTGTTCTTTTTTTCATTTTTCAGAAATTCTGACATTAAAAAATCCAACTTTTCCATAATATTTGTTCTTCCTTCATCATAATTATCATTTGTGTCTGAATCTGCAATTTTCTCCATATCTGCAATATCCTCTTGCATAATAAAAACAGTTATTATCTCTTGAGTAGAATCTTGGAGCTGATGCATTGAAATTTTTTGCTGACACCTCTGCATATCCCGTTGATGGCTTGCTTTTTTCTTTTACCTGATATTCTTCATTCCTCTCTTTATTTGTCTTCTTTCTTATTTTGGATTTTATTACTTGATTGGTTATTTATTTGATTATTTTCATGGCTACAGGGTGCAAATATTTACATTTTTTGTCGAGAGAGAGAAGGAGAGAGAGAGAGAGAGAGAGAGAGAGAGAGAGAGAGAGAGAGAGACGAATGGAGCTAATTTATGTAAATATGAAAAACAAAACGATAATGATATGTTACTAACACCACAATTTACTTGGTGTTTCAACAGCGTAAGAATTTAACCGAATAGAATATAATTTTACGTATTTTTACTATAGAAATGACATTTTTTGTGTGGAATCTTTTGTGATTTTTCATTATTCTTTTGTATTTTATTTGATTCTTCTTCTTCCACCCCCCTCCCCCTTTTTTTTAAGTCTATCCAGCTAAGCGTCAGGCCATCTATTGATTTGGGGTCCTCCAGAGAGAGACTTTCTTTCACAGCGCCACGTTTCTCAGAAACAGGTTCGGGGACAGACAATGGCTTCGCGATTTTGGACCTCGCAGGGATTCCTCAGGTAAGAGAAATAAAGCCAATTTATCTCCTAATGTCGATACAAAAATTGGCAGTGACTAGTTTTGATTTATGGTTTCCTGGGGATTGCGATTTAATGCAGAATTTAACTTCTGTAAAACAACCAACTTGCCTGACCAAGTTTTCTTCAATCTTTCCCTCTAAAAATATCGATGTTCATCTCCTAATATCGATACAAAAATATGTGACTGACTGGTTAATTTCAAATTCTAAAAAATCACAGTTCAATGCAAAATCTCTTATCTGTAAAACAATGGCGGTTTCTTTTTTTCATATTTTCCCATTCATCATCGACACGAAGGTTGCCCTCATATTTGAGGGCAGGACCACGGCTAAATGACCCAGTAAGGGACCCTGACCGCATATTACCTCTCGGTTCGCTTTTGACCACAAGATGACGGTTGCTCCACAACACCAGTCGTAGAGGGCCGACTTATTTCCCGATTTCCTGTTTTGTGAGCCATTCGTAGGCTTTTATTCTGTCTTATATCTTTTCTTCATATTTATCATTATTTTTTCCCTCGCTCAGTTTTCCTTTCTTATCTTTAATTAGATAGCTACTACATATTTCATACTAAATTATTTAAGTCAGAGTTACAATCACTCAACTGTTAATCTTGATTGCGTGGTTGGCTCAAACTCCAATTATGTTTTGACTTTAAAAAACCATCTTTAATCAGCATAGATGATGAGTGTCCTTTCTTTGTATATGATTAAGTTCGTTCATTATATATTTGAATGACAACATTGCGCTCTACTTGTAACGGTAATACCTGATATGTTTCTAAAAGATACAAGAATTTTAATGCTCTATATTTTATGTGCTTTATACGATGCCTTTGTTTTTTAATTTGGTTTTGTTTCGAAGTTTTCATTTAAGCCAAATTGACGAAATATATTAGCCGTATCCAAACAATTTTATTTCATCTATTTTCAGGTCAAAGAAGCGTTGGCCACTAAATTGCCAATACTTCATGTACTAATTCGAGTGAACTCCGACGGGACTCTACGATATAACCCTGATGCATTAATTATATCCTTTCGTTCGTGGTACATATTAGGGATACAATAAAGGTCACTGAAGCCTCGTAGAAAGTGCAAGAGGCAGCAAGGTTAAGATGGTATGGCCACCTGATGAGAAGAGAAGAGCATCACATGGCAAGAGAAGTGATGAACATGGAGGTGGATGGAACACGAAGGAGAGGAAGACCTAAGACCAGGTGGAGGAGAGATTCACTAGAGATGATATGAGCGAGAAGGGAGTACGGGAGGAAATGACACAGGACAGAGGTAGATGGATGAGACTCATTAAAAACGGCGAAACCGATTAGGGATAAAACTGGGAAGAAGAAGAAGTTCGTGGTACTTTAACTACAAGTTGTATCAACGGATACTTTCCGCTATTCCAACAGCCCCCCACCCCCTTTCCCGACAATAGACCTAAAACTGTAATCACAACATGATCACATCACAAATAATATAAGAGGAGCTTTTCAGAGTGAGAGATAGAAACAATAAGAAGGCCATTTACCTTATATGATGATGACGAGTCCAGGGGAAGCGAAAGGTTGACCTCGTCTTCGTCTTCAGGACGACATCTCCCATTTCTTGGAAACGGGGTTGGAGCTCCTCCTCCTGCAAGTGAAGGCTTTATGATGAAGGAGGTCTCTCTCTCTCTCTCTCTCTCTCTCTCTCTCTCACAGAATCATCAATATATTTTTAGGCCTTCTATTATTCCGATTTTCATTATACCACTTAAACTACCTACATAAATGAGAATTCCCCAGATTATCTCAGGTTTGAAAATAAAAGTACACATTACGTAGGCCTCACATATATTATAAATAATATTTAGTACTAAATATATCAACATATCAGTTGCAATATACATAAGAGAATATATATATATATATTAGGGCTTGTGCCTTGTATGATAAGGCGCCCTATGAGGTAATGTTAGACTAGCGATAAACTTACGCTAAGTCGGTTGGTATTGCAATTCCATCTTCAATGGAGTGTCTGGGGGTTTTGTAGATCACTTACGAAGTCGACGATGTGTTTAACTCATGTTGGTTCGGTGAGGAGGTTCTTGTAGAAAACACTCCAAGTATAAAAAAATTATATATTCTTCTGAAGTTTTACATGGTGAAGATCAGGTATGATTGTACAAGTCTTCTAATAACGATAGCTTGATCGCTTCTGCCAATGATGATGGCTAATCCTATTCCTCTACATGATAAAGCTTAGGTAAAGAGGTACAGGTCTTCTAATGACGATAGCTAACTCTCTTCTGCCTGTCTACCATCTCTGTTACAAGTTATGAAGGAACAGACAGTAGTTTCGAACATATGAACATACATACAATGACATAGTTTCATACGAACACACAATCGAATGAGACACGCTACAGATCACGTAGGCCGTTTGAATTATAGGTCGGGGTAGTTGTCTCAAGCAGGGAGCTTGGACTAATGTTTATAAACAATTGAATGATTACAGGTGACGGCATGTTATCTTAGCCTACATACTTATTGTATACGTCATCTTTAGCGTCTCTAGTCTGATCACATTCCTGCAAGCAATCTTTTATATATATGGACTAACATTCCATATTATTATTATGTAAACACTTACATCAGCTCGGTCAGCTACCAAAAACCAACTACTGAATATTACTCAAACTTGACTTGCATTTGACTTATAGGAGTGTGATACAGACACTATGTGAATAATATATATATATAAGTAAATAAAAATTCATTGTGTACATTGAATTGATTCAAGTGAATAAAACAATACAAACAATGATATTGGTAAGAATAATAGTTGATCACGTGATATATAATGATACAGTTTTTCACTTCATTTCATTAAGATACATATGCTACAGAAAATACTAATGTACTCTGATAATTGCATAGAATGAAGATTAACATGATAAAAATCATATTTTAACTGATAAAAAATTTCATATATGAATTGATAAAATTATTAATGTTTATGCTGATTGATTCGTTGATTTTATGCTATGCTAAAGTTATATATCTGATACATTAATCAATATACTAACTCATATAACTGCAGATATTTGTAAGATAAAAGGTAACAGATTGATTTATAGGCTACCTGATTTGTTTTATACATATGTATATGGATTCATATAATTATGATTAATATATGTGCACTTTAAATAGATTCCTACTGCGTACACGCAAAGATATATTTAGATTCTGTTATTTATGATCATTTATATAAGAGATTCCTATTGCGTACACGCAAAGATGATATTTCGACTCTGTTATTTATGATCAATTAATATAGGATACATGATACTTTATATATATAGGATACATGACCGAGGTTATACTACTTCACTTTTAACTAGCTTTCGAACAACTTTTCGTCCATTACACAGTTCCAGACAACCACCTTTAGCCAAATGAAACGGCCTTTTTCAATGGTTAAAACAAGGGGAAAATTTGCCTGGGCGGGTCCAACGTTCCATTTTGCGCTCATAAACTTATTCTCTGCATCCTAAGCTACAGATTACGTTCGCGATGAATAAAAAAACCACCCCAGCACGAGTCCTTCGCCAGCAAAGTAGAGTTGAATATCCTTCGGGGTCGAAATTGTCGGAAGTATGTCCCATTCGTAGTCGATTCCGACAGCCGCCGGAGCACTCCGCATTAAAAACGAGATTAACGACGAGATACGGTGTCGGTCGAAGAAGTCCATGAAATTCCTTTCACATTGTAGGCGGTTGTTACTTGACTGTAGTCGTTTTCCGCTGCGACGAACGATTTTTTGAAGTTGCGATGTGAAACTCTCGTACTGGCAGGATACTGTAACCAGGTTCCATTAATCAGCCTGCAAGTGAAATTATACTTGTCACAAGGGCAAAGTAAATTCAGACAACATCCAAATACAGGGGAGGGAAGAGAGCCATTTAGACCAGACTTAACCCACATGAATTCGCTGATATTTTGGAATTCAAAAGTCCGCTGTACAAACTTTTTATCCATGGCATTAACAATGAGTGAACCTATCCAGGTCCTATGATGACTGTAAAAATATCCATAATTATAAACAAATAAACAGATATCGATACAAATCCCAAAGAAAATTCGATATTACTGGTAGTGAATTACTAGACAAAGAATTTGGAAAACGGAGCTATTTGTAAGATTGCCAGGCAACATAAGAGTCAAAGAGAAGATTAATCATGATTCTGGTATTTCTCTATGCTAACTGAAATTAAGTTGTAATAAAATCTGATCCTATGTGCCCCTAACAAAAGTTTCATATTCAATTTTCTCGCGCGCATCCTCTGAGGTTAATTTAAAAAACTTTATTAATAGGTAGGAGATGCAACGAAAAAAAACCCACTATGCAACCTAATTTCTAAATAAACTTTGGGTTTTTCAAGAAAAATAGTGACATTTCCCATGAATGTGATTTACCCTGGATTGTAATAAGCTAATGTTGCAAGTAAATAATCCATATCCATATCGTGATACTTCTAAATGTCTATGAGGTTCAGAAAAAATTAATTCATTTTGATGTTATAGAAATTCTATTTCCTTATTTTGTTTATTAATTTTAAAATGATTGCAAGTTGCATTAATCCCACCGCTGCCACCAATATTAGGGCTTGTGCCTTGTATGATAAGGCGCCCTATGAGGTAATGTTAGACTAGCATAAACTTACGCTAAGTCGGTTGGTATTGCACTTCCATCTTCAATGGAGTGTCTGGGGGTTTGTTAGATCACTTACGAAGTCGACGATGTGTAAACTCATGTTGGTTCGGTGAGGAGGTTCTTGTAGAAAACACTAAGATATAAAAAAATATATTCTTCTGAAGTTTTTACATGGTGAAGATCAGGTATGATTGTACAAGTCTTCTAATAACGATAGCTTGATCGCTTCTGCCAATGATGATGGCTAATCCTATTCCTCTACATGATAAAGCTTAGGTAAAGAGGTACAGGTCTTCTAATGACGATAGCTAACTCTCTTCTGCCTGTCTACCATCTCTGTTACAAGTTATGAAGGAACAGACAGTAGTTCGAACATATGAACATACATACAATGCATAGTTTCATACGAACACACAATCGAATGAGACACGCTACAGATCACGTAGGCCGTTTGAATTATAGGTCGGGGTAGTTGTCTCAAGCAGGGAGCTTGGACTAATGTTTTATAAACATTGAATGACTACAGGTGACGGCATGTTATCTTAGCCTACATACTTATTGTATACGTCATCTTTAGCGTCTCTAGTCTGATCACATTCCTGCAAGCAATCTTTTATATATATGGACTAACATTCCATATTATTATTATGTAAACACTTACATATATATATATATATATATATATATATATATATATATATACAAATACATATAAATATATTATACATTTATATGTACGTATGTATGTTTAATACCAAAGTCGGTAAACAGGCTATTGCTACGGACATGTACTAGTACATTCGCAATTGTCCCAAAAAACAAAAAAACAAAAAAAAAAAAAAAAGGAAAATGTAAAACATAATTCCCATGAAGCCCTACGCTGTATAAGTACAGACGTTCTTCTGCAAGGTCAGTATTGATGGCTTATTTGACAGTTTTATACTGAATTTTGATCTGGTCTCTTGATATCTAGCCGTCATATCACTGGAAGAGACTATAGTTTTCACATTCGTCATCAATGCTTGTCTGTTCTGAAGTTCCTTAATTACAAGTACAGTGTGCTACAGTAAGGCTCTTTTAGCATGAAAGTACAGAGAGAGAGAGAGAGAGAGAGAGAGAGAGAGAGAGAGAGAGAGAGAGAGAGAGCTATGTTGCATTCCGGGAACATATCACAGCATAAATGAGAAAACCCACTACTCCTTGAAGACAATGAACCACTATAGTAGATTCACATCAAACGTACATTTTCATTTTTTTTATTTTTTTTTCATTTCATTTTTATTTTTTTTTTTTTATTCTTACCCTTCGTAGCATATGCTTTTTTAGGGGTAATTTTTGGTCTTAGCTTGCCAATTATGTTCATGATTCGGGGTTAATTTAGCAAAGTGATAGCCAAGAAATAATAAAAATAACAATATCAAAAACAATAAAATAAATATAAACATAAACATAATAAATAAAAACCAAAATGTAAATAATTATTATTTATATTATTATTATTATAAATGCGTGCACTTCAATAATAATGATGATGATAATAATAATAATAATAAGAATAATAATAATAAATAATAATAATACTACTATAATAATAATACTAATAATCAATAATATAATACCTACAAAAATGTAAACAAATATAACATGCAGTTAGAGACTAGAGTCGAAATACGAATCATATATGTATTATAAACGCATATATTTTCTTTTATTATGAACTCACGAGGCACCAGGGATTATGGACGCGAATATTTAAGGAGGATTTCTGGATCCAAAATATTAATCATCGCGCTGCTTATTCCAGTGTTACATTTTTTTTTTTTTTTTTTTTTTTGTTTTTTTTTTTTTTTTTTTTTAGTTTACAAGAATTGTACACCCTACGAAGAGGATGGTACGACTGAGTACACAAACACACACACACACACTATACATGCATACATACATACATAAAAGAATGTAACTCGAGTAAAGGAATAACTGATAAGCGATGGAAGCTATTAGGGAAACAAAGTGGGACTTGCACGGCCCGAAGTGTAAGTACGTGACCGGAATAGCAATTGGTGGTCATAAGACTGGGAGCAAACTGCTGCACTGATGGTGATTCATAACACTTCAGAAATTCAGCGGAGATGCCTCCAGCTATTTTTGCTAATCGCGAATTGAAATGGTCGTCAAATTTATAACCAGGGGAAGTATTCTCTCTCTCTCTCTCTCTCTCTCTCTCTCTCTCTCTCTCTCTCTCTCCTCTCTCTCTCTCTCTCTTCACTTTGCATTGATGAGAATGTCAAAGGCTTAATTTAATTTTAAAACAGGTAAAGTGGTGTAAAAATTCCCTGATGGAATATCTTCGTCCCTTTAAAAGTACCGAACTGTTTGACCCAATTTTGGTAAACTGGATTTGAATTATTATATATTTCAACAATATCCGCCGTATCGTTCCATCCGTCACTGGAGTTATTCAAATATCCAATTAAAAACTTAATTTAGAGACAACACGAAAGTATTAGTGGCATGTTTACCTTAGGTATATTTTATGTGAAAACGCTTCACCTCTAATTGAATTTAGATGGAATGGCAGATGGTCTGTAGGCAAGAGAGATTTAACTACGTGTTTATAAGGTTTTGATTTAATCATAACTGGTCTGAGAGAGAGAGAGAGAGAGAGAGAGAGAAGAGAGAGAGAGAGAGAGAGAGTTGAAGTGTATGACAATGTGATAAATAAATGAGAAAGTACCCCTAATAGTCTGAGAGAGAGAGAGAAGAGGAGAGAGAGAGAGAGAGAGAGAGAGAGAGAGAGCCCAGCAGTGTAAGAAAACTCCTCGGTAGTGATTTTATATAAAAAAAAACACAAAAACAACCTACTGCGTATTTCTCAGTATAGTTTTTATATAAAAAAAATCAACCTATTCAACCTAAGGGTCGGTATACGTTGCATTGAACTAAATAGCAAAGTAAACGTTGTAGCTGAGTAGCATTTAATATTGAAATTCCTAAAGTCAACTCATTTAAAACACTATTAAACTGGATTCTCACTCGACGCAGTTCATTATCACAAGTTTCACATCATGCAACGCTTCTATTTCCTGAACCGTGCAAAATTAACATGGGAAATACATAAACCAAAAACAAGTTATAATTATGTGAGACTTCCTTTGGTAATAAAATAAATGAATGAGCTACCAAAATGGACGAGGGTCAGAGAGAG
>NC_087211.1:3929079-3936899 GCF_015104395.2 Macrobrachium nipponense | reverse complement strand
ACATTATATCTTGAATGCTAAATGATTCCCATTAAAAGGAAATGCTATGTAATTTTTGTAAACTAGTTTCCTATCGTCTTAATGGTTTCGAGTTGCAAATGTTATCAAAAGTACAATTAATATTTGAATTTTTTTGTGGTATTCCCATAAGGCAGAAAACTTTAATAGCAAAAAACCTGATGTAAAATTCAAGTGCTACAGAAAATGCGGTTGGAGATCACGAAAATCTAATACCAACAGGTTTTTTTTCGTTAATATGGATTCGTAAACGTACTTGGACAACGCGTACCAGCGTAGGGAAGGCATCATTTCCCATGACAGTATTATCTTGAATTCAATTGTTTCTTTTTTTTTTTGTGATACTGACAAGTGAAAGCAATAACATCCGCTTAATATGAATCCTGAAAGGAGAGAGGCACAATGGAGGCGCCGGGAACAATGGTTTAATCAGCAACACATCAGAGGGAAGGGATTTCGTCTCTTCCTCCAGAACCCCAACTCTGCATTAGCTACGTATCTATCTGCGCGTCTTTGGAAACCACCACCATTCCAGGTTTAAGGCTTTCACTTAGATCTCTTAGATATCCAGTCTAAGAGAGAGAGAGAGAGAGAGAGAGAGAGAGAGTTTGGGCTTCCTTGACTGTTTCCAAGCAAGTTTTATTCACTTTAAAAGTGTTCAGTTTTGAAGACACAAGGAGAGAGAGAGAGAGAGAGAGAGAGAGAGAGAGAGAGAGAGAGAGAGTTGAAAATTTTCATTTATAAATACTGTTTACAGCAGGAGAATACAATATAGAAAGATTATTTCAACTATCGACCCTGAAAAGGTTTAATCTGAGAAGGGAATTTAGAGCAGTAGACGAAAGAAAAGGAGGATACCATAATCAAACATGTGATGGGGACAGAAAACTCCCGCTACAGAATGTGAGACGAGAATTCATCATGACACCATCGAAAGCTGAGAGCGGCAGGGAATGATGTTCATCTCCTAAACCTCATCGCATCTGAAGGTCTTTGAAGGAAGGAAGAAAGGATTGGAAAACTGTCTGGGCTGAACGTCTGAGGCATCCTAATTGTCAGGACTCAAGAAGGGAAGGCGGATGTGTCTATTTGGTATGAAGTCCTTGAAGAGGAAGGAAGATGGAAAACTGTCTCGGGCTGAACGGTGAGGATCCTAATGTAGGACTCAAGGAGGAAGGCGGATGTGTCCTATTTAAAGGATATCTGGAGTCCTTGAGAGAGAGAATCTTGTATGAAAAATATAAATCTGTTTGTTATGAATTTTTTTTTCTTTTGGCTGATAATTTACTTGTAGAGATTTTTACAACCGGTAACATACATGGGTATGCATGTACGTGTATTTAAAATACACACACACACACATATATATATATATATATATATATATATATATATATATATATATATATATATATATATATATATATTTAATTTCACTTCGTGTATGTATGTACATATATATATATATATATATATATATATATATATATATATATATATATATATATATATATATATATAGGAGGAACAGGATAGCAGAAAGACGTGGTAATATTCCAGACATTATTATTTCCTTACAATAAAAACAAGGGCACAGCCAAGCTTTCAGGAATACATTGCTTTTCCCATTACCAGGGTCACTTATCTATAAAATGATGCAAAAAAAAGAGAAACGGTAAGAGCTATACTGACTGAATATATCTAAAAATATTACAATACCTCAAAATACATATCGCAAAGTAAAAAAAGGAACATAAAATACACAACACAAGGTAAAAAAGGAACATAAAAACTAAGTTAACTGCAAATCATAAAAGAGCAACGGCAAGTTAAAAGAGATTACGTAAATTGCAGAAAATATACTGAGAGTGAAAAATAAAAAAAACATAAATATTCAGATTAAAAAAAAATAATGATACCCTAGTACAAAATATTGGAGAAAACTACTGTCATGTCGTAGTAATGACAACTGGGCGAGTTACAAAACTGCAAATGAAATGGGCAGAAGTGGTGTGGGTAAAAGAGAGAGAGAGAGAGAGAGAGAAACAAACAAGCAAATTATGCTATGAACAAAGGAACAGAAGTGGTTTGGTTATTGAGTGTAGGAGATTGTTGTTTAATATGAAGGGACTCTAAAAAGGGAAGTGAATGGCTGTTTTTTGTTTGTCCGAGTATTTCAAAAATAGCTGTACTGTATGTGATGGTGACAGGATATGGCATGAAATCTAATTGCACTCTTTTTTTTTTTTTTTTTTTTTGCTTGAAGGTAAGCCTGTACGATGGCTGACACCCCCACCTATGAGAGTCGGTGCGCACCTTAAGTAGGCGTTTGGAACATCCCACATTAAGTCCCAAAATTACATTTTGGGCAATTAAACTTATAAACAGTGCAGGTACACATCAACGCCGGGAGGGTGTCTTTAAAGTGAAACAGTCTTCCAACTGTTAGCGGGTTATTAAAAATAAATCTAAACTCAACATAAGTGTATAGATTGCTCAAGAATGACAATAATTTATGTAGGGAAAAATTCTCTATCACGAGAGTATATATAATGTTCTAAAGGGTCCACAATAATATAAATTGTAAAAAAGTCCGTGTATAATTTGAAGACTTTACGACAGAAAGCTTTCGAACCCTTCCCTGGGTTCATCTTCAGTCAAAAAAAAAAAAAAAAAAAAAAAAAAACAGGGAAGGTTCGAAAGCTTTCTGTAGTCTTCAAAATTATACACGGACTTTTACACTTTATATTATTGTGACCCTTTAGAACAAAATAAAATTTATGTTTGGGAACGGAGCAGACTACAGTTTTTGGCTTAAAAATATTGTCTAAAAATTCTTTAAGGATTTTATTGAAAATGTCAGGGGATAGCAATTATTCTAAAATAAGTTTCTAAAAACCTAACTTCCAGGTGAAAGTATTCCAGTTGGAGCAAAGGGAAAAAGGCTCGATGAATGAGATTTTTACATGAATTAACCTTTAAAGCAAAGGGAAAGGGACAGTGACTAAAAAAGTTTAACCCAAGGCCGGTAAAAGTTTTCTTCCTGAAAATGCCAGTCATAAAATATCCTTTATAGCGAGAGAGACCAAAATATCTAAATGAAATGCGGCCATTACATTCCTTTCCATGGTAAAAGTAATATTGGAATGAAGTTTACAATATCTAAAAACAACTGGGCTGACGTTCCTCGGTGAAAAGTAAAAACGTATCATCTGCGTATCGTCTATAAAATCTGGGTTTAAAATTATCTGGGCACTGATTAATGAACTGTTCCTCTCAATTATCAGCGCCCAGATAATTTAAACCCAGATTTTATAGACGATACGTAGATGATACGTTTTTACTTTTCATCTTTTTTACTTTGTGTTGTGTATTTTGAAGTATTGTAATGTTTTTAGATATAGTCAATCAGTATAGTTCTTACTGTTTCTCTTTTTTGTACCATTTTATAGATAAGTGACAATGATGATGGGAAAAGCAATGTATTCCCGAAAAACTCGGCTGTGCCCTGGTTGTATTTTAAGGAAATAATTATGTCTGGAATATTACCACGTCTTTTGGCATCCTCGTTCCTCCTTAAATTGAAGTTTTCTATAAATGACAACAGACCCAGTTATATTATGTTATACATATACATACATACATACATACATATATATATATATATATATATATATATATATATATATATATATACATATATATATATATATATATATATATTATATAATATATATATATATATATATCTATATATAATATATATATTTATATTTGAATAATGGAAACATTAATACATTATGAATATCAATACTTTTGACTTAGCAAATATAAAGATATCATTGGCAGTTCTTATACATAAAAAAAAAATTGCGAGATTCATCGTAACTTTCTCCTCAGAGAAACAAAGTAATACAGATATTTCGTACAATTCTTTTACTTCGATCTAATTAACCTTCTTCTGATTAAAAATATATTCCCCCCCTCCACAGTTGGCAGAGTTTATTTACTGCTGACCGCGAGCGGGTTTCTTCATTGGAGTCATCCAATCGGGACATTTCTGAATGTTGTTCATTATGGGAATACCAATGTTGGTACCACGTTGCTAAATAACTTCAACAGTCGATTTTTATAATAATATTCCCATTCCATTACTCACGAGAGGTTGGCTTTGCTTCTTCTGTTCAAGGGATGAATCACTTCCCCGTAGAGGGATCATGGGACTGCAATGAATGAACGTCACGCAGAGTAGTTAGTACGCGGCAGGCTTTTACTGAGGTTGTTTGCGGCGTCCCTTAGGCCCCCCTCGCTCTTCCATCTTACCTTCCTCTTCAACCGTTCTCCTCACAATTGTTCATAGTGCAACTATTCTGATGTTTTCCTCCTGTTACACCTCTCAAACCACCTTACTCTGAATTCCCTTTTTGTGCCGAATGATCTCATGGGGCCCAGAGCTTGGCCTATTTATATATATATATATATATATATATATATATATAGATATATATATATATATATATATATATATATATATATATGATATATATATCATATAATATATATATATATATATATATATATAATATATATATAATATATATATATATATATAATATATATATATATATATATATATATAATATATATATAGTATATATATATATACTATATATATATATATATAATATATATATACTATATATATATCATATATATATATATATATATATATATATATATATATCTCATATATATATATATATATATATATATATATATATATATATATATATATATATATATATATATATATATATCCTTCGCATGGACAAATAATACAAGTTACAAAATAATATAATTCGTTGAGATGATGACTGTGGAATATATCGCTTCCTGATCAATGGCAAGTGTCTCTGTTCACTTCGGGAATGGCCATTGAAATGTGCAAATGGTTAGAACGATTTGAATTATTCCCCTGATCTACGAGGCGTTTTGATTCCCGATTCAGGAGCGATCATTCTCTTAGGGAATGATGACGTTATTATCACTTAACGCCATAAGTTCAAGGTCTCATGAAGAACTCCATTTCAATTTAGGAAAGCGAAGAACGGGAATGTAACTATGATCCCTAATTTCTATTCGTATCAGAGAGAGAAAGTCCACCTTTCGGGAAATAATGGATGTGTTTGACTGACCTGAACGTCTTTGACTATCTTAAATTATTAGCAGTGAAACTGGCCTTAATCTTTAATATATATCGTAATACAAGAAAATCTACATACTGAATTTCATGGCGTTTACTGGGGAAAGTTTGATATGAGCTACAAACCAACACGTTGCGTTTTATTATTTATGTATTTGGGTTCAAAAACACGCCTTAGGAAACTCAACATCAAAAGGAACGAAAAAAAAATCTATCCCTGTTACTTATTTATGTTTTCCTGTTTATAAATTTATTAATTTATTATTTCATTTTTAATAGGTGATCTCTGCTTCCAGTATTTGCCTTTACCTTTGATACTCCTGCTGATGAATTTCAAGTCGGTGGCCCCTGTGGTGGCGAACAATGAAGGGTTTTGTGTTCCCTGGTGGTGAGAATTTCATTTTGGTTTGCGTTAGTTGTTGGTTTGTTTGTCTTTGAATTCCTGTTCTCTCGTGGATATTATTATAAGATGGGACTATATATATATATATATATATATATATATATATATATATATATATATATATATATATAATATTAAATCTATGCTATTTTTAATAGCCACAATACCCTCTTCGCCATTTTAGGATACGCTCGTCACTTACTAAGCCCTGGATCCAAGTGCGAGAAATATGAAGCAATTATGTGTGCAGTAGCGGGAAAGGAACCAGCGTCCCATAATCACAAGGAGGTCACGTTCGTTACAGATTATGGGATGTGGGTTCGTTTCCCGCTACCGCACATCATAATTGCTTCATATTTCTTGCTTATGGATCCAAGGCTTTATAGTGTCAAAAGTATCTAAAATGCGCGAAGATTTCGAGAAGTTAAGAGGGCATTGTGGCTATTACAATTATATATATATAAAATAAATATATATCCCGAGAATACATGAAGAGGGTCACGTTTTTATAAAGCTATTGTAAGAACTGAGTACTTTTTTTTGAATTATTAAAGGGAATACTTAGATGCTCTTCACGTAGGTGTCCTATTCCTGGTAAGAGTTACTGCATCTTCCTCTCAGGCAGTTGCTATGGAAACGAAACATTTCCTGATCTCAGTGTATTAAATATAATTGTAGGAGATCGTCCTTATAAGTTTTGCAATTTGAAATGAGGAATTGCGATGAATACATCTGAAATTATATCATTATGCAAAAGGATAAATTACAAAAAGAACAATTGTAAGTAACGCCCTTTCAAACAAACGAATTGTATATTAACTCTGTATATTTCACATTTCTTTTATCATTCGACTATTTTGTCGATGATTGAAAAGGAATGGAATGGTCTTAACACTTAATTTTTGTTGTTCTTTGCAACTTGGCACATTTATATTGAAACACCTTTTATGAAATATGGTACCCTATCATTAGAATGAAGCGAGGTGTGTGGTGGGGGGGGGGGGGGGGGGGGATGCGACACTCACCACACAGAATTGCTTGGGATAGAAAAGCTGTACTCGAGAGACCATAATATATACTGGAACACGTACTCTCTCTCTCTCTCTCTCTCTCTCTCTCTCTCTCTCTCTCTCTCTCCAGTTTGCAAGTGTATCAAATAATAAAGGCTTTCGTTAATAGTTGAGACATTTCATATATATATATATATATATATATATATATATATATATATATATATATATATATATATCGCTCACTTTCCCTTTCGGTCGTTTCTATACAAAAGAGATCAAAAACTATTATGCCAGTGAGTTGCTTCCTAAGTGCTGGGCTCTCTCACACAAAACAAGCACATTCAGAATTATCAGGAAGCGTTCAATAGCGGAGAGAAAGTAGGAAACGCATCTCGCGCCTCGTCTTTTATTTTCATCTCCCCTGTTTTTATTCTTGTGCGACACTTGTTGGGTTCGGGTATTCCCAAGGGCGGCGTCATATGGTGGAGGAAGGAATTGCATACCTCGTCTGTTATGGAAGGTGTCTTTTCTTTATGCCTATTTTTTATTCTGTTGGTAGAAGAATTTTGATTATTATTATTATTATTATTATTATTATTAATTATTATGATTATTATTATTATTATTATTATTATTATTATTACTTATAGTTATTATTATTATTATTATTATTAATAAAAAAAATAATAATAGCACAATATACCTATTTTAGATTTTGTTGGGTGAAGAATTATTAATATTATTATTATTATAATTAACAGTATACTTTTGAAGTTATATCCAACTTACATATAAAGGAAATATCGAGAAATTTAAAATGAAAAAAAAACATTTTTTTTTATCCAGTTCTAATCAAAACAGAGGTTTGATTGTCAGCAGACTGTTTACCGAAAAAAGTGGGGGAAAAATGAAGTTAAATCAACTTCGTATTCTTTAAATGATCGTTAGTATCCTTCAGAAGTCTTTACTGTACCTCCGTTTATATTATCTTTCTTCCATCTTGCTTTCCACCCTCTCCTGAGGTTTACATTCCTGTCACACCTTTCAGACCTTCCTTACTCTCAATTTCGCTTTCATCAATGAATGACCTCACATTTTCCCAAACGCTTAGGAAAACTTTAGAAGGAAAAAATCTCTGCATGATAAAGTTTCCAAATATTGAAAATTCCAGGATTCCTTATAT
>NC_087211.1:3901579-3924079 GCF_015104395.2 Macrobrachium nipponense | reverse complement strand
CATAAATATAACGCTTATTCAGAATACATATTATATCAACACAAATAAATTTGAGTGTATTCTGCATACGTAGGTTGAATAAATTGTACTTATAATGTAAAAGTGACCTTTTTTGAAGACGGGCCAACTTACTCAGAGAAAGGGTTTCGAACGCACTCGTTACGTAACTTATGACATCATTTCTTCCCTCTTTCTAGATGGATGATTGGCTATACGTAACGAAGGCTAAACTCTGGCAAACAATGACATACAAATTTAAATACAAGCAAAGCAGTACACCTTTCTGAACTCTGGAACCTCCCCACTGATAATTGTCATAATGAACAAACCAACAAAATATGTTAATAAATACAAAAAACACATCGATTATTAGGTCCATCTCCCAAATAAGTTTCCAAAGAAATTACAGTTCTAGTTTATAGGTTCACAATCAGATTGACAAGATGTAGGGAACTGTTGGTAATTACAAAAACATAGTAGACAAGCTTGATTTGATAAATGCTATATCCAATGTCAAGCAATTTTTATTTATTTATTGGCTATCTACCTATTTACTGACAAAAAAAAAAAATAGTCGGTACCGTATTTTGGCTTTAAAACATTCACCAATAATTATCGTCAGAATGGTGACTTCATGAGGCTCCACCCACTTTCGCCTCGTTATAATTCAGGATAACACTGAAGGCTTCCATGGCATTGTTGGATTAGAAAATTTAACTTCTGGCTATAAAAACTAATTCTCGAGTAGTTGTAAGAAGTGCTAAATGACCTCAAGGATCTTAGCAGTTGGTCTAAACGTTTAATTCATGATATTACTGCTATACTGTTGCGGCACTACTGCACAGTAGTATTACTACGCTAGCACTGATCCCCACCCCCACATATCTATGTATCGTTCCGCCATTCATAAAGTCTTTGGTTTCAGAGCCTATGGCATTATGTCTGGTGGATGGGCGGGGTAACATTTAGTCAAAAGGTGTTTGATTACCTTGCTTACGTAATGAATGTTTTTCGACTCTTGGCTCGTAATCATTGGCCATGGCGTCGGCTAGTTCATTTTTACTCTATAAAAATCAAAACTATCGGGTTTAGGTTATTGATAATGCTGACAAAATTTGTGTGTTGTGCAAAATATACATATGTCAACTTTCAGCTACATCCGATGCTTTGACAAGGAGCAAAGTCCAAAAAAACCGTGTTACAGAGGACCCTGAATCTCATAGTAGGTCTATTTTCAGCAGTATACTCTCGGATACGTAATATGAATGGATATTTAAATCGACAATATATATATTAATCTGCTTTATTTTGATTATTCCCGTTATTCTTGTTTTATTAGCCATGTTCGCCTTTCTTCTTATCCTTTTCATAGTTGCTTAACATAATTTACTAAGACTTAGCTATTCAAAGTAAAAAATAAATAATAAAAAATCAAAAGAATATGATTCAGTCTTTTATTTTTTTATCGAATTCCTTGCATATCATCCTGTTTCATTTGGACACGTTGGAAAGCTGTGAGAGTCAAAACTGACGAATACATTAAGAAAGGCTTACTTTCATTAAAGTTTTCTTAGGTAGATCTTTCTGTAGCTATTCATTTCTTCTAAATAGTAATTAATTCAAATTATACTCTGTTTTTTTCCATCTGTCCATCGCTGTGGTGTGATGGTAACACTGCGTCCCGGGCTTTAGACAGTTACATTCAGCTTACATTCAACGATTATAATAATATCTATTTCGAATATTAACGGGTGTAATTCGCATACAGTAAATTATTACATACTTTTCAGCTGCAAAGTTACACCCAGATATCCTTTTATTTACCTAAAACTTACACATAGCGTAACTTTCTAAAGCCCGGGACGCAGTGTTACCATACAAAAACACCACAGGCGGATGGACAGATGAAAAAAAAACAGAGTATAGTTTCACAAGTATACCTAGACCGACTACCATAGCCATATTATAAGTAGCTGAAAAGATAAGAAATATGAAAGGTGACGTTCTCGTGTACATATTTTGGGGAATGAAGATAAAGTTTCTTTGAACAGAAAATATTTTATAAACATGCATTTTTTAAGGCGTCCGTTGTCGGGTGCAGGGGAATTTTTTTAAAATAAACCGTTATCATTAGTGATGCTTTCACGTGATGGAGTTCGTAGCGAGAAGTCGGATCGAGTCGCCGTTGCCTGAGATGTAGAAGAGAGCGGAGGTGGCGTATAGGAGTGATGGAAGGATTAGGCCAATGTTAATAAAGTATCTCCCAGTAAAATGTATTCTTTAGGTTTTGAAACAAAAAAAAAAAAAAAATGCATGCATCATTGAAAACTGTTTCCCTACCCTATCCGTGGTATTCAATGGGCCACGTATAAAAAACAAAACAAAGAGATTAAGCCTAACTGAATCTCTCATCAATCAAAGATAAGTTTGCTTATTCATTAGACTTATTCATTAGACACCTATCAAAGATTTCAAGTGTAGATTTAAAAATCTCTTCCTCTCCATCTAAAGTATTCATCAGACGCCCGTCATAAACGTAGAGCTAGTCAAGATTCCTGGTTCACCAATATCGTGATGGGGCACTAGAATTCAAAATTCACAAATGAAGATTGTTCAGCAACATTTACACTTCTATTTTAGTCTTGCTCTTCGAGGTGTTCCACCTCTAGGCCCATGTTCTAAACTTTGCCGTTCTTTAAACAATTTGATTCATCTATGTATGATTCTCTCCAGTTTATTAAGCTTTCTTGATATCTCTCCAACAGAAACTTGCACCGAATGCAGTGCAATAATTGTCTCTCGCTCATTGAAGGATGTTTCTTAGACCGTTTAATGACACATTGACATTAGATTCCCGTGCACATAACGACATCAAAAGCAATAAACAGAGTGAGGTCGCATAGTTCACACTGTTAGGTTATCGTTTTTTTTCCCCTTTTCTTTTTAAATTTGATAGCATTTTGTGAGATTCCAAAGTTTTCTGTAAAATTTAACAAATGGAATAATTCAACTACCTTCAACTTAATATTGAAATGATAATGTAAGGACTATGTTTATGCATTACTACTATTGATAGGTGTCTCCTATCTATTTGGTAATGTATTTCAGTGGTTGTGATATGACGTTTTTTATCACTTCGTTTCGTTCACATCAATTTTGCTATATGGAAAAGTTTTACACAATAACATAACATAATATTCTAAGTATATCAGTGACTGTTTTTAACGTCATTACATATGATTTCTTCCATCTTTGAAAAGAAAAATAGATAAATAAGGCATGAATCATGCGTCAGGCAGGTGAACGAAAAAATTATGAAACTGCCACAGTTTTTTGGCCGACAGTACACTGGATACATAGACACTACGATGTTTTGTTTTCCTTAATATATGTATATGTATATGTATATGTATATGTATATGTGATGTATATGTATATATATATATATATATATATATATATATATATATAGATATGTAAGTGATACATATACATATATATATATATATTATATATATATATATATATATATATATATAGATATATATATATATATAAATATCTGTATATACGAATAGACATAAAATGTAAATTTAAAGATATGTATATATGCGTTAGTATTAGGAAAAATCATAATGAAAGTATTAATAAATACAAAAGTAAACCTTCATTTATTACAAATTTAAAACCAAAATGTAAACAAGCTCTGTAACCTTTGATTTAGAAACGAAACTAATGCTACGTAAAATCATTATCAGGAGTAGCCTTAATCCCAGACAAGATAATAATAATAATAATAATAATAATAATAATAATAATAATATATAATAATAATAATAATAATAATAATAATAATAATAGTAATAGTAATAGTAATAATAATAATAATATTTTCCTGTCAGGAATTGTAAACACCTGACACTCATTCAGGGGATTTGGACCGAACTATTACAATTAATGTCGGTGGTAATCATGCGATGATTAACATTGATGTTAGTCATAATCATCACTTTCTGTTTTATGCTTTTTTTTGGGTCAACTTGTATTTGGGTCATAAACCTCCACTTCTTTGTTCATGCCAGTGATCATTTTATCGCCAATGAAGTGCATTTCCGAGATCTTTAAAAGCGTCGTCGGGTTCATATCCATTAACTTGAAGCACTTGTCAGTAAAAGGAGAGTCGGGGTCTAATGAGCTTCCAGAAAGCGTTAGAGAGAGAGTAAACTATATTTCAGCTACTTAAAAACGCTATGGAATGACCTTCGATCTGTTATTGCCGCCTTTACGATCTACTGAGAAGGGAAGTTCGACACCATTTGCGAAACTGTAAACTCTTATTATTATTATTATTATTATTATTATTATTATTATTATTATTTGAGAAACAAATACCCAGTTGTGTAACTGATCAAAAGTATGTAAAACTAAAAACGAAATCAGTTTAATTCTCCTTTTCAGTCTGAGATCTCGACAATTGGAATCGTAGAGATTGTTGAATCGTCTGTGAAGTTTTGTCTTGAAACATATGTGTACAGGCTTAATGGCAAATGTGAGCAGACACATAACTTTCACTTCACCTTTTCCTTTGGGTCATTTCACATCACAGCAGTCAAAAATGTATTGCATGAAAAATCACTGACTCTGAAGCATTTTTGTCTGATCGCACCCCGCTGCATCTTAACTCAAAGGCCTCCTCTTATTCTGGTGCTCGTGTGCTAAAGTTAGGGCATTCGTAGGGATTTTATGATAAAGTTATGACATTCCTATTGAATTGTATCATGCATCATGTCTTAACTGAGAGGCCTCATATTCTAGGGCCTTTATGCTAAAGTTGGGACATCCTTCTCCGACACATTTAATAGTTTACTTAAAGAAGACCGACCAAAGGAATTCGAACCCTTATCAGCATGCAAGAAATAAACCATTATTCCGAGAACAAATATATTCAAGAAAAGTATTTAGTAAATTCACGTAGATATAAAGTTTAGAAAGATCTAGTTCCGAAACTATACATATGTGGATTTCTTAAATGTTTGCTCTGCAATGTGTGTGTATTACAAGTTTCTAACTTCGACGCTGATCAGTTATCACCAACATGCCTATTGCAACAACTGAAGCAGCAATATTTTAAGCCAACAACTTTGAATATCTAAAATTGAGCCGCCTAAAAGTTATCCACTTTGGAGGGGTCCCGATTGTAAAAAATCGTAAAAAATATTTGCCAAAAATACATAATCAGACAGGCTAATGAAATTATCAGGCATTATTAGCACTATAATAACGCATATTCTGTGAGTTTTATCATCTACAGGGAAAATTAATGATTTTATTAAAAAAAAATGTGAAAAAATGCAAAATTCCGGGCCCTCGTAACTGAAGGTTATTTGGTGATTGGTGAGAAACTACAGTCTTGAATAGAAATTCGGTGTGACAGAATGTTGGTATATCCACCTGGAACATGCACAAAAAAAATTATCAAAATAGAACAGTAAATAAGCACGTACCATCAAAAAAAAGAGCAACAACTTCAGGTAAGTCAGCGAAAGCCCCGGCGAAATCGCAGGCTATAGCTAGGAAGAAATATTCAGGAAAAATTCTAAATCTCGATTTAGGGACAAAACCTTTTGAGAGTTTGTAGTTATTATGTCACTTGATAGCCTAAAACATCTAAAAATTATTATTATTTAGGACAATCAAGAAAACCCACCTCCAAAAAAAAAAAAAAAGGTGGGGGTGGTTTTTTCTTTGATTGTCCTAAATAATATAATTTTTAGATGTTTTAGGCTATCAAGTGACATATTAACTACAAACTCTCAAAAGGTTTTGTCCCTAAATCGAGATTTGAATTTTTCCTGAATATTTCTTCCTAGCTATAGCCTGCGATTTCGCCGGGGCTTTCGCTGAACTTACCTGAAGTTGTTGCTCTTTTTTTTGATGGTACGTGCTTATTTTACTGTTCTATTTTGATAATTTTTGTGCATGTTCCAGGTGGATATACCAACATTCTGTCACACCGAATTTCTATTCAAGACTGTAGTTTCTCACCAATCACCAAATAACCTTCAGTACGAGGGGCCCGGAATTTTTGCATTTTTCACATTTTTTTTAATAAAATCATTAATTTTCCCTGTAGGATGATAAAACTCACAGAGAATATGCGTTATTATAGTGCTAATAATGCCTGATAATTTCATTAGCCTGTCTTGATTAGTGTATTTTTGGCAAATATTTTTTACGATCGGCACCCCCCAAAGTGGAGCCTACCCTTATTAAGTCCATTTTATGGAAATATTCGTTCGTATTTCCATAAAATATTTTGGAAAATCGAAGTTCTTCAGCCAAGTTTAGGAAGAGGTATGAATTCTATTAGGCATCGCATAAAACATATTTTCATAATGGAATCGTTAGTTTTTTTTTTTTTTTGTTTTTTTTTTTTTTTTTTTACAGCATTCCTACAGATATTTCTGCATCATCCAAATTTCCCTGATCTAATTTTCCGCAGGAATTTTTTTCACTTTCAACTTGAAAGCATTCCATTCAGGTTGAATAAAACTATTGAGAGAAGTCCAAAATAGCCAAAAGAGAAAAAGACTGAAACTAAAATTTGAATTAGATTTTTATTTCACTCGAGAGACGACAACAACAACATTAACAACAACAAAAACGATTCGAGATTCCTAAAATAAGATGTTTCAAGGCAAACTTTTTTTCTTTTAGTTTGGATAATTTATGCACGCCAGAAAAAGTAAATCTTTTTATTTGTTTTTTGTTTTGGGATGCACCAGCAAATCACAGATTCATCCCGACCAGATTTTATGCCAAAAAAAGTAAAACAAAGTACACAGCATTTATAACAGGCTCTACTCTCGAAGCTCCGGGGTTAAATGAAATTAAAAGTAGAGAAACGAAGTATTATATATATATATATATATATATATATATATATATATATGCCTATAAATATCTATCTATCTATATCTCTGTCTAGAGAGCCAACAAAAACATTTTTTTAAAAGAAAAACCATTTTATCTTGACAACTTTATTAACCAATCCTACTTATGGTGGAAAAGAGCAGCTCTGTAAAATAGCAGCTCAGAAAAGTAGCAACTCAAGACAACAGCCACCGTATAAAACTTTATTTATTTCACCTTCGCGAATTATGACAAGAAGAGGAGGGCTGCTCTGAGAGGACTGGGCCCATCTGCATTCTGCGTTTGCAATCTCACGAATGCATCAGGATCGCCCATCAAATTCCAATTAAGGCTACGGTTAAGAGGATAAGGTTAATTGTGTTGGATATATTATATTCCCTGGCCTTCCTCTTACGAAAGGGGGAAACAATGAAATGCAGGAGATAAAGAGGGATGGGGCGAATGAGCTAAAAAGGATATGATCATGCAAGGAGGACGGTGCAGGCATTGCAAAATGCATCATGCGAAATGATGATAATTGCAATTGTATGTATGTGGAGAGAGGGACCTCCAAACGGCATTTCACTGAATATGGAATGTAAGATAATGGGTCACACTAAGTCGTATGGAAAATCAGTCTCCCAAAGATGCTGTCAGAGGATTTTCATCTTCTTCAGAGGGATTTCCAGAAGTCAAACTCGGAATCCTATTTGCTTCCCAGGCCAATTAGAGTGACAGCAATCACGTGACGTTTAAATCTTCAGAACCCTGGGAAACATTTCGTGTTTTCTAGGGTTTATTTCCGCTCTTACATTTTGGGAGTGAAAAATGTAAGATTTCAATCAGCCATAATTATGAAATATATTAAACTCTCCAGCACGATCCGTGTCAGAATATTTAAAACAATTCAGAAATGACAGACTTTCGACCTCTACGAAACCACTATAATACCTAATAACCTTAACAATTCACAGTTTTTTCTTGTACGAGTAAAGATACGTCTTTAGCATTCATCTACAAAAATAAGGACGCGACTTTTTCGTTAATAATCAGTGAAGATAACAATAATAATGAACCTTGAAAAAGAAATCGGATAAATTATTTTCTGTGAATCCTACAAGTTAAAAGAAACCGACAAATAACAAATGAAAGATTAATACCTCCAGATTTCAAAAGGAATTTAAAATTATTTTTTCCTTTAGTTTCTATTTGTCAGTTATTATCATACTTTACTGGTTCATTAGATGAAACCTATTCACATGGAACTAGCACACCAAAGGGGCCACTGATTTGAAATTCAAGCTTCCAAAGAGTGATGGTTTCAACCTCCCACCGCAGACCCCATACTGCGGCAGTAACTGATCGTGATACAGCGCCAGTGATTCTTCATCGACCTGTGGGAAGGCGCAAACCCACGACATCTGAGTGGCACACCACGACGCTAGCCACCATACCAGCGGACCAGTATAGTTAGCAGATAACGAGGTTTAATTTCTTTACTTTTACACGAAAATTACGAAGCAAAAAAAAAAAAAAAATAATAATAATAAAGAAATAAATAAATAGAAAAAAACTACATTGAGGAAAACATTCAATCAGAGTCCTAAACATTCATTTGTTAATATTACCTATGAAATATCAACATATATATTTAGTGTAAGAGATCTGCGTCACGGAAAACATTTAAAACTTTCTGTCCATAGAAGGAAATATACGATCTCTTTAATTCCATTCGACTCGCATTTATTCTGGCGAAAAGTTTTGTCATGCAGGAGAGAGAGAGAGAGAGAGAGAGAGAGAGAGAGAGAGAGAGAGAGAGAGAGAGAATCCAATGGCCAAACTAGACGAAAGAGAGAACTGTAAGATAAGAAGAAAGGCCAGGAGGAGAGTCCCATTGGAGGCAGAGCCATCACAGAAAGCCTTTTCCAGGTCAGTTCAATATCGAAAAATATGAAATCAGATCTCTCAATGGAATCTCCCAGATAAAAAAAACAAGAAAAAAAAAGTCATCGGAGCAAAATCCATCGGAATAAATATATATATATATATATATATTATAGTATATATATATATAATATATATATATATATATATATATTTTTCGCCGCGGTCCATCGGTTGAAATATTGAAAATCGTTGAAAGCTCAAGCTACACCCGCTCCCATACCCCCAAACCCTTCCCCCCTCCCCCGGGCCATTCCTCGACGATTCCAATGGTCCTCGTAGCTCTGAGGGACCAGGAATCAGCTTTCGATTTCTTTTACCGGAGACCAGGGACGAGATGAACGCATTCCATTGTTTCCTTGTTGGCCTAAGCAGTGTATTTGGTTGGCACTTGACGATTGCAGTTGAGAGAGAGAGAGAGAGAGAGAGAGATTTTCACAGATATATACCACCACATGCGACCATCCTGCTACTGGACACTGGAATTACTTCATATTCCTGCATTGGGATCTAAGGCTTTGTAGTGACAAGCGAATTATAAAAAGTGTGAAGAATTCAAGAGGTTAAAAGAGGGCACTGTGGCTATTGCAATTACATATGTGTTTGGTTACAACAAAGTGACTAGTTAGATTCTATATATCTATGTATATATATATAGTATATATATATATATATATATATATATATATATATATATATATATAAAGAAAGAGATAAAACATACAGAGAAAGATAGGAAGGTACGTAGACAGTTAAAGATAAATAGAAAGATAGATAGGTAAACAGACATTGAGACTGACAGATGAAACAGGTAGACAGACATACAGATACATCGTATTCCATCCACCGAAAATGAAGAACAAAGAGAGAGAGAGAGAGAGAGAGAGAGAGAGAGAGAGAGAGAGAGAGAGAGAGAGAGAGAGAGATCCTTGTTTGCACAATTAGAGCGAGCAGGAGGCGGAAGAAGGGATCAAGGGCGGAATAATAAGCATTTACAGGGAAAAGTTACAAAAGGATCTTTTGAGCTCGGCGCCAGTGTATGTATTCTAAATGAGCACCCGAAGTGAGTGACTGGTTAAGCCTCGACCCTTTTCCTTTTCGTTCAAGCAGCGCTCGAGTTGCGCGGTATACTTTCTGCTGCTGCGCCATTTGCATGGTACTTTATGGGACTTTCTGTTTCACCTTCATGGTACTTTATGGTACTTTTTGTTACGCCATTTCCACGGTATTTTATGGTATATTCTCTTGCGCCACTTGCACGGAACTTTATGGTACTTTCTGTTGCACAATTTGCACGGTACTTTGATACTTTCTGTTGCGCCATTGACTGAATGGAAGCGGAGGGTGCAAGGTATTGTTCTCCAGTTCTTCACATAAATACAGACTGCCAAACGTTTAAAGAGGGCTGACACGACCAGTAAACACGTCTCTGTTTTCTGTGTGTCTGGCTGTTTTTTCTCTTTGGCCCTTCTCTCAATGTCCCTGCCTGTCTGTCTGTCTGCCACTAATACCTGCACGGATGAAGCAATATAGCTGCACAGATCCCGGAATATTTGTGGTCACGTGATACGTTTTGAAAATCTTGACAGTTCTTCCGCAACATTGCGAAGTAGTGATTACACCATCAAAGGCCTCGCCCAGTAATATTAGGTGCATTTAAAAATAATACAAAAATAAATAAATAAATAAATTCAAACAGAAGCATCTACGTGAGTGTTGTGTTGACAGTAATCACAATGATAAATAAAACTTGCTTTGTGGGTGTGTGTTCCAATGCATTATCCTTGAATGCACGTTAAGTCAGTCAAAACATTGATCTTGGAGAGAAGCCTCCAAATCTCATTCGGAAATGTCAACATCGGATGAAAAACATTGATAAATTACTAGCCAAAAATGACAGTAAGAAGCAGAGGAAATGAAAACACAAAGAATTCAATTTCTTTGTTAAGGTGGAAACTATGAATCACTCTGTGATTATAATATGAATATTTAAAAAAAAAAAAAAATCAAATGAGTCTTTGGGAACCAAAATAGAGGTGGTCTGTCCAGAGAATAATACATTGATTAAATCAGTCAACTTTACTGTCACTGAAAAACTAAAATATTAAGTCTAAATGAATTAAAACTTCCCTCCAATAATTTATCAGATTAAATTAATTTAACAGATTCAAAGGTATGAAAACACCGAACTGGTGCATTTTGTTTTCACAATGATAGTCCAGTCCGTTATGCGGGCGTGTAATTAAGTTATGTACTTGCTCTAATGTGTGTGAGTACATTTCTTTAAATATATACCTTCGTGCACTCTGTGTTTGAGCGCTTTCAAAAAATGTGCCGCATCTGCCTGATAATTGAATGCAAATCCTTCTGTTGAGCCGACAATGGAAATGGGAGCATTAGCTCTCAGGGATTAAAAATAAAATAAAAAGAGATGTCCATCAGTTAATTCAAACACAAAATCCAATAAAACTCTTTGTCGCTGCGGGATTTCAAATATTAATTCCTGAATATCTTTGTTGTGTCTTTAATGCATTTATCCCCATTGCTGTGATTCAAAAAATTAAAAAATACCTCCCTGTTTTGTTTTGACAGATGAAAGGTTCACGATTTTCCGTTTTCAGTTTTCGCTTTCCATATTTGGAAATTCCATTTTCGATCGGATTAATCCCTCTTTTTTATTTATTTTTTATTTTTAGGAATAAGTTATGCCACATACATACATTATATATATATATATATATATATATATATATATATATATACTATATATATATATATATATATATATATATATATATATATATATATATATATATATATATATATATATATATATATATATTATATATATATATATATACTATATATATATATATATATATATATATATATATATATATATATATATATATATATATATATATATATATATATATATATATATATATATATATATATATATATATATATATATATATATATATAGTATATATATATATATATATATATATATATATATATATATATATATATATATATATTGTATGTATGTGTGTGTCTGTTTAGAGAGAGAGAGAGAGAGAGAGAGAGAGAGAGAGAGAGAAGCGGGGCGGGTTACTGAAGAAAACTACTTTGGTAGAGAAGCCGAGAGAAACCTTGTAACAGCCTCCAGCTGAATCAAATTTTAATCTAAAAAAATGAGCTCCTTCAAAGGCTTCCTTCCAATTACTGACTTGTGAAACGCGCATTTGAAAAAACAATCACTTTTTAATCTTAGAATTGGCTGAAGGCCCCTTGAAAGGCAAGAAGGAGATTGTTTAGGCATCGTAGACGAAGGCAAAAGTCCCCGCTGAGTTTCAGGCTCCTAAAATTCCTCCCCTGGATTCTTTCCCTCAAAAGCACCTTTTCCCTAAAATCCATGTGAATCTTTCCTCCTACGCTCACCACGCAATCATTCTCCTTCTGACGCCACGAAGCAGTCAGCTTTCTTCTCAAAGGCTTTCTTTCAGAAGTCAGGTTTTCTATTATGGTATTTTTTCAAGGAAGATCCGTAAAGGAGTTTCCGATCACACAACGGATATTATAAACATTTCATTATGTTGTTGCTCTGAATGCAGATAGACAAAAGGCTTTGCTAATCATGTTGGAATGGAATGTAATATAAAATTTAGACCAAACACTGGGACCTACAAGGTTATTGAGCGCTGAAAGGGAAATAGAGAGTAAAAAGGTTTGAAAGGTGAAACAGGAAGAAAACTTGCAGTTACACAATAAAACTATACGAGAGGGAGGAAGGTAAGATGGAAGAACGAAAATATGAACGTAGGTACAGTAAAAAAAAAAAATTATATATATAAAAAATATATGTATAAGTATAAAGTAAATGACTGAAAAAGGCAATAGTTTTTGGGACAAATCTAAATCCATTAAATCTAAAAAGTAATCCTCTTCGGACCTCGAGAGAACCGAACAGCAAAGATCTCAGGCTCCAAAAAACAACGCCGTTTCCCCAAATTGAAAAAAAGCTGTTCAGGAAACAAGGACTGACATTGAGGGTAACACGATGGGCAGATCCCTTAAAACCAAATAAGCAGCTATTTTTGTTTGTCTTTCCTTCAGTGTTGGAAAAGACGCTGGTACAAAAAAAAAAGCAAAATGCAATTCAAGAGCACAGGCCCCGACTGAGTGCAATCTGGATTTGGAAATACATTTTCTAATTCGATATGAAATGTGAGATTACAAGTGTATACGTTACTAAATAATAATAATAATAATAATAATAATAATAATAATAATAATAATAATAAATAATAATAATAATAATAATATACAATATAATAATAATAAAAAAACAATGATCATTATAATAAGTCTTATTAAATAAAAATATACACACACACACACACACATATATATAATATATATATATATATATATATATATATATATATATTATATATATATATATATATATATTAAAAAAATTTTATATATTCATACATACACACATATAAATAAATACATGTATGTATATGTATGTATGTGTGTGTATATATATATATATATATACTATAATATATATATATATATATATATATATATATATCACATGATTTACTTCACATTATGGAATCAATAAAATGCCTGAGAAGCATTGCAAACATCATTTCTCTGATCATCCTCTTTCTTAGAATGAGGCTCAGGTTACATTGACTTTTTAAGACTAACGAACCCATCAAGTTAAAAGATGATGGAAGTAATGATTCAGTCCAAATACGAGATCCACCTTCTCGTGTGTGACTTCAAGAAAGAAATTTGCATTGTGGGTACTTACCTGGGACTCTTCAGAGCAGCGTTGGCAATATACTGCGGCTGTACACAATAACTTCCCTTAATTTCCCGGTGGGGAGGCGGAGGTGGTGGTGCTGACGCTTTCATAAAGTTTCTGTCGGGAAGAAGAACACAGCGATCCTTTACAGCTGCTTCTCTTGGCAGGGAAAATTATATATGTTTTATGTACATCGTTACATATATTCATAATATATATGTGCGTGGACACACATAGTAATTAAACAGTTTTTTATCTTTTTATATTCTCTAAGTATCACGGACTGCACTTAATTCATTGTTTTCTCTTGCGTTAAAGTTAGAATTCTGTTGCAAGTTTGTTAGAATATCACAATTTTCATCGGAGCAAAACTTAATTTTAAAAATATTTGTAGGCAATGCATTCACTGAAATGGCTTCTCTTTATTATAACGATTGGGCTTCTTCCAAATGCAAATTAGCATCCCTCTCAGTAAATTCTTGATAACGATCTCTCTCTCTCTCTCTCTCTCTCTCTCTCTCTCTCTCTCTCATCTATCCATATCCTATGGGCAGCGGAAATTTTTACCTTTTTATGATTTATTATTTTCATTAATATATAATAGCAATATCATTTTCTCTCTCTCTCTCTCCCTCTCTCTCTTCTCTCTCTCTCTCTCTCTCTCTCTCTCATCTCATATATATATATATATATATATATATATATATATATATATATATATATATACATAATACAAATTAATATTTAATACCTCTGCCATTAGGAAAAGAAACAAAATATAAAAATAAACAAGAGATAATAATTTAAAAATTATGATATTTCACATTTGACTACCTACTAAAGTCCTATAAATTCATGAGTCTTCTACCGTCAACAAACTTCCACCGCAACGTACAGGAACAACCAGACCAGGATGTTTATCGCGATGTTTAACCGAACATTTACCCTTCGACATCCATGAGAATAAAAAGGAGTCATATTCAGAGTTTCGGATGAATTCAACGGTATCATACCGATGCAAATCCCATTCCTGGCTTCTCGCACATCGCCTCAATAGTCGGTGTTTCTTCTGTTCGTTGAGTTCGATTCCGCCCACTAGAACTGATGTTGGGAGTCGCGTCGAGTGATACTGAAGGAGATCCTACTAGCTCCTGGAAGCTATTGGAAACCCATTTCCCCGTGACATACGCCCGGCTGGATTGTCTGGAACACGCGGCTGTGAAGGAAATAGAATGTCCCTCCTACGATGGGTTAGACAATAAGTTTGGTAGGAATCCGAAGCTTCTTAAGAGATCATAAACAGATGTCTCACAAAATAAAGAATAACCTCTTGTTAATCATTATGATTACGAGACAGAATTGCGATACTACTATACAAGAGAATACATATAAATAAGATAATAACATATTCGCATGGATAGCCTTATTATGTATATTTTATTTCTATATAATTATTTGGCGCTTGAGAAAATAATAAAGTTAGTTGAATTATGTGCATCTAAGAACGTATTTTCATTCGGGGAATCATTCTACAAGCAAAAATTCGGGTGTAGTATGGGTAGTCCTTTAAGTCCTATTTTGGCCAATCTGTACATGGAATACTTTGAAACTACAGTAATAAATGCAATAAAATCCAAAAACATGCTGTGGATGAGATACATGGATGACATCCTAACATTTTGGGATAATAAGTGGGGTAATTTTAATGAATTCCTCTCAAAATTAAACGCATTAGTGCCCAGCATCAAATTTAAAGTTGAATGGGAAACAGACAACAAAATTCCTTTTCTTGGTGTTTTAATAATCAGAGACACGACAGAATACAAATTTACCATATACAGAAAACCAACGTTCTCACTTTCATATATTCACTACTTTAGCTATCACGACATTACTATCAAGATAGGTGTAGCTAGCAACCTATTCTTAAGAGCCTTATGTATTTGTTTCCCAGATTTCCTGGAAAAAGAATTTGAACTAATTCGCAAGCAACTTTCATCTTTAAAGTATCCTGACCATATAATTGAGAAAGCAATTCAAAAAGCAAACGTAATTTTCTACCGACCCCCTAAAGACAAGACCAGAGACACACCCAACAAAATAAAATAAAAATTCCCCACCTGGGAGACGATTAAGAGAGTAACTCACACCCTTGTGAAATCCAACCCTTTTGCATTTACCTACCCAAATACCTTAGCCAAATCCCTGATTAACGTCCAACAAAAGACATCTCCCAAAGACTCTGGGGTATATGAGATCCCATGCCAGGACTGTGACCAATCTTACATCGGATTTACAGGTAAATCACTTCCCCAGAGATTAATACAACACAAACAATCAGTTAGGTATGGACAACAGAACTCGGCTATTTTCAACCATATAAATGAACATAACCATAGAATAAACTGGAATATGTCACATGTAATTTAATAGCAGCAACTGCCGGTACAAGAGTCAAATGATGGAATCGGCCTTAATAAAAGAGAAGCAGGTAATGAACATCTCAAAAGGGGCGTGGATCTCAGATGTCGTCGACGCAGTGTTCATCAACCAACGCTTAAGAAGATTAAATTAAGGATTATCAGCGGGGGTGACCTAAATTGGCTTACTTGTGGACGGATCTCTTGGTATAAATACCACTTTTCTGTAAACTTTTCTCATTCATATACCTGAAGAGAGAGACAGCAGTCTCTGAAATATAGTACTTTTCTCTCTACATTTTGGTGTTTTATGGGTCTTCTGTTATTAGATATATATATATATATATATATATATATATATATATATATATATATATATATATATATATATATATATATATATATATATATATATATATATATATATATATATATATATATATATATATATATATAATATAATATATATATATATATATATATATATATATATATATATATATATATATATATATATATATATATATATATATATATATATATATATATATATATATGCACACTCTCGAGTAAAGTTTTTGATATGGTACAGGAAACACATATACATAAGAATAGGGTAACTTTCTTAACAACACTGTAACATTCAATAATTATATAGCATTTAATAACATAACACTTAATAACATTGTGTTTATAATAACTCTTCATTTTCTATGGCATCTTACAAGCAACTTCAGCATCTAATAATCATATCTTACAAATCGTTTTGCAATAATGATTCAAAAGACCTAGAAATCATTCTCCATCGACTACACATCTCATCAGGAAGGATAGAAGCCTGAATTTATTCATGTTAATTAACCGCGATTCCAAAGGATTAACTTCCATCATTAACTCGTCTAAAAATGCAGATATCTCTGGTGAATCAATTAAGCGTTGATGTCCTGTTGGCAGCGAATTAGAAGTTAATCAGATTACGCACCAATTCACGTCTACTATTTCGACAAGGCTCCCGCCACATTTCGGTGATGATGTTCCCGAATGCTTCGTTCACTCATTCATTGCACTCTTTCACTGGTTACTCACTGATTCATTCACAACACTCTTTCATTGTTACTCACTGATTCATTCAACACACTCTTTCACTGGTTACTCACTGATTCATTCACAACACTATTTCACTGGTTACTCACTGATTCATTCATTACACTCGTTCACTAGTTACTTACTAAATCACATATTACACCATATTGGTTTCTCACTGAATTATTCAATACAGTCTTACATTTGTTACGGATTCATTCATTTCACTCTTTCACTGGTTAATCACTGGTTCATTCATCAACTCCATAGATTACTCACTGATTCATTCATCAAATTTTTTCCCTGATTACTCACTGATTCATTCGTTGCACTCTTTCGTTAGTTACCCTCTGATTCATTCACTGCGCTCTTTCACTAATTAATCACTGATTCATTCATCACTTCCATAGGTTATTTAATGCTTTATTGATTACACTCTTTTACTGGTTAATTACTGAATCATTACATACACTCTTTATTTGGTCGCTCACTGATTCGTTCATTATCAATTTCTTGAGCTTTCCACTTCCAATACTCATGATCATTCCTTCCTTCCACGGACGAAAGAGACAAAGTCACTGAGACCTATTTCGAATAAACCTCAACAGAAGGAAAAAATTTGTTCCGTTGACAAGAGTAATAGACGGAGAAATAAAGCTTCCTTCGGAAAGCAAGAATTCGCCCGGCGATACACTATTGCGGACGAGTGGCTTTGAAATAAAATATAAATATCCGGAAAATAAAGCGGTACATTTTATTTATTGATATTATGATGAATACTGATGGTTTTGGCACTTTCGAATGTACGAAAATACTTCCGCGTAATATTTACCAACGTCTCATATTTTTCCAACTCGTTCTCAATTGATACGAAATATTTACTGAATTCCTGATGAACTAGAATTTTAACTAATTCGTTCCAGGACGCGATTTCATATATATATATCTATATATATATATATATATATATATATATATATATAGTATATATATAATATATATATATATACAAATATCATAAGATAGATAGATAGATAGATAGATAGATAGATAGATAGATAAACATATATATACATATATTACTTCAGAGTAAAAAAGAAACGAGCTTCAGTATAGATTACAAATAAATCACAAGATCTCAAATCATCCGTGAGATCTTCTAATTCATGAAACTTCATGTAATCGAATGCATATTATATGAAATTCATACTATACAAAACCCATAACATACATATAAAAGATGAGATGGCTGATTTAGTCAAATGAGACTCTCTTGTAGTACTCGTTTCTACTAAAGAAATACGGCTATGTTGCTTTAGAAATGGGGTGGACGCAGAAAAAGATGAAAGTAAAATAAAAAATGTTGCTTTCCCTAACACTGGAAACAGAAATGGATTTGCATAACACTTTTTTCAAAAGGGAACTCTTGCCGTCGGCGCATCTCTTTCCTGAGCAAAAGTCCCTCCAAATCTTTTGGAAGTCGGCGATATTCTAGAAAACCAGAAATGGAGGATTGACGACGAAATGTGCTTGTGGGCCCTGGGTAGCGACAGGAAAAATGGGAATATTTCTACTGTGTGAAAAAATTCGTCAATGGTGTAAGTGGAATAAAGTATAAAAGCAGAGATAGGAAATACAGGACTATGAATTTGTGGGGGCTTCGAAAACAACACACTGTGTGTATTGTAGCAATTGTGTTCTTTTATTTGTTATACAGGTACAAACCGCTCTATAACTTTTTATTTATCTAGGTTCCAAGGACTTTTAAAATCCCTAGAAAAAAATGCGTATAGACGCTCTTTCAGTTCATTACTCTACAGCAAAAGCAGAAGTTACAGCTGTGTCAAAACTGATTACAGAAAGTACAGTTAAAATACAATTTAATGGCGTGATTTATAGTCTAAACAAGTCAAATTGATTTCTTCGGTATCAACAGAAATCTCCAGAGATGCCATAATACTGGCAACGAATATGATAAGCTTGAATGTACAAAAATTACCAAATTGGCCGGAAAAACATGTTATCTTCTCTCTCTCTCTCTCTCTCTCTCTCTCTCTCTCTCTCTCTCTCTCTCAAGCTTGAATGTATACAAGAAAAGTGACACTCTGAAAAAAACACTTTAACTTAGCCTCTCTCTCTCTCTCTCTCTCTCGTCCTCCTCTCTCTCTCTCCTCCGCCTGATGTACACAAGAAAAATAACACTGACAGAAATACAGTTTAAGTTAGCCCCCCCCCCCCCCCGCCCCCCCCCCCCTCTCTCTCTCTCTCTCTCTCTCCAGCCTGAATGTAAAAAAAAAAATAGAGACTGACTGATAAAGTTTAAGTTATTTCTCTCTCTCTCTCTCTCTCTCTCTCTCTCTCTCTCTCTCTCTCTCTCTCTCTCTCTCTCTCTCAAGAGGGATATTTCCTGAGCCGATAGACCGGAAGCCAATATCAATCTGTAGAGAGCTCATTTGCATCCAAAGAGGCTTCCTCGCTTTCACGAAGAGTGGATATGAAAAAGATAATGATCCCATCCCGGTGTCTGCACAGCGCTGCAATGTTGACAGACAGGGTACTACATGATACATGATTTTGTAGGAATATTTTTTGTACCACGTTAATATGTACGAACGCATGTGCGCGCACGTTCCGATGATCTCAAAAATATTTTATCAAATATATACGTATGTGCATTTGGTGCGTAAGTTTCCACTGAAGTGGTATAACCATTGTTCATTTATATATATATATATATATATATATATATATATATATATATAGAGAGAGAGAGAAGAGAGAGAGAGAGAGAGAGAGAGAGAGAGAGAGAGAGTAACCGACCTCATTTATACAGGACGGTATCTAACGGAGATTTTTATTCCACAAGAGTAACAAGTCTCCAAGGGCTAGCTTTCCTCATCGTCTTTGAAAACTTTAGAACTTTTATTAGATACCAGCTTGTCTAGATGAAGTCCTGTTATTAAATATATCAATTCAATGAGTAATATTGGCAAGTAATCATTATATATATATATATATATATATATATATATAATATATATATATATATAATATATATATATATATTAAATATATCAGTTCAATGAGTAATAGTGCTAGTGATCATTATTATATATATATATATATATATATATAGTATCTATATATATATATATATTATATATATATATATATATATATATAATGTCCCCGTTGACAAAGTTACTGAATCATTTGAAGCTTTACTAGATTCAGATATATCCTCAAGATGTAAATCCTATTTTAGATTATTTTGAAGAATCATGGATTGGTCGTCCTTCAAGACGTCATCGACGTAGTCCTATGTTTGAAGTAAGTATGTGGTCTTGTTTTGAGAGAGTCAATACTGATTTGCCTAGGAGCTAACAACGTCACTTGAAGGCATGGCACAGAGCTTTTTTACAGCAAATGTCATCCCATCATCCAACAATATGGAAGTTCCTAGATGCTTTAAAAAGAGAGCAGGGTTTACAAGAAATTCACATTGCAAAAGTAAGAGAGGAAGCACAAATATGAAGAGTTCCAAGAAATATCGTGACTTGAATGAAAGGATAAAAAAGTTAGTGGCAACCTTTGAAGAGTACTCAGTATTAGAGTATTTGCGCGCTGTAGCGCATAACTTGCATTTATAAGTAAATCTGTTTTTATCATGAATCTATTGTAATAGTTTTAGTAATAACATTCATACTTAAAAGATTTCATCCTTTTTGGTATTTTTACACATTTGTTTAAATAAAGAATTTTACATTTCGAATAATTACCATTTCGTATAATTGTCCTTTCGAATAATTGTTTTTCGAATAACTGTTTTCGAATAATTGTTTTCGAACAATGTTCACATAATCATATATATATATATTATATATATATATATATTATATATATATATATTTATATATATATTGTATATATATATATATATATATATATCTATATATATATATATATATATATATATATATATATATATATTATATATATATATATATATATATGATATAGAAGGCAAATTCAATCCCTACCAATTTGGGGGGATTTCTTGCTCATTAGGCCCGGAAACGCCTTTCAGGCTCTCGCGAGGCACCATTAGTCAGAATGGTCAGGTCAGCCTCGGCACAAAAGGGCATCTCTACGCATTTCTCCGGAAGTTGGGGTTTCCCAGGGCTTTTAGAGTCGTCGCACTGGACTTTCACTAGTGATTGGCAGCTGGGAGGAAGGCGGAACTTTCTGGATGAGAGAGGGAACACACGACGGTGATTTGGAATATTGGCTGAAGGCTACTTGCTGGAGATTTGAGGGACCTCGTTACGTCTCTCTTTCTCTTTTTTCTTTAAATCTACAGCTGAAGAAAACCCTTATGGACAGAGTCAATAGACGGTAGAAACACAAAGAAAGCTCCAACGGGAAATCAGCCTGAAATTCGGGAGACGGCAGCAGAGAGAGAGAGAGAGAGAGAGAGAGAGAGAGAGAGATGATGATGATGATGACAGTGATGGAGTAAAAAAGAAGATGGAAAAGAACCTTGATAAGGAAATATTCTACATTCATCCTTCCGCTTCTTCATCCTCATAGAGAGAGAGAGAGAGAGAGAGAGAGAGAGAGAGAGAGAGAGAGAGAGAGAGAGAGAGATTTAAGATACATCGCCCAATACTTCACATGAAGAGATAATTCGAAGACCCTCGTCAAAATATCATTCCAAAGGTCAGGTCGCAGTGGGAAGTCTGTCTGTCTGTCTGTCTGTCTGTCTGTCTGTCTGTCTTCGTATTTTGGATCTCGGCCTCGGCTTGAAAATACACATGACGAGAATCAGGTCTTTTCCGACATTTCTTCGAGCTTATTTATCTACTTTTTTTTCTTATTCTCATTCTTTTGGAGGGCTTACTTGAAAGTTAAAAAAAATGGTTTATAATTTTTTTTCCACAGATTCAGTTGCATATTTCTATTTTCTGCTTTTAACCCTGGAAGGAAATTGGGGACATATGATAAATTCCCATTCAATTTCAAAAATAAGTCATGTGTTTGGCCACACATATAACTGTTAGCTGTTAAAAGGCGAGATCTATGTGAACACTCCAAACACTTGTCGTGAGTTGTTGAAAAAAGAGGTGATCTTACTTTCCTTTTTTCAGGTTAATTTCCTCGGAAGAGTTGCTCCGTCTCCCTCGCCAAGTCACCATTCGATTCTTGTCCGTCAATTTTGAGACCTCTATTGGGCGGGGAAACGTGGGACAAGGTCAAATGGCCCACGGGAAAACAAAGGGTGGAAATTAGAGAATGACGGGTAATATCCCTTCA
>NC_087211.1:3870578-3901079 GCF_015104395.2 Macrobrachium nipponense | reverse complement strand
TCTTCGAATTATCTTTTCATGGGAAGTATTGGGGGATGTATCTTAAATCTCTCTCTCTCTCTCTCTCTCTCTCTCTCTCTCTCTCTCTCTCTCTCTCTCTATGAGGATGAAGAAGCGGAAGGATGAATGTAGAATATTTCCTTATCAAGGTTCTTTTCCATCTTCTTTTTTACTCCATCACTGTCATCATCATCATCATCTCCTCCATCTCTCTCTCTCTCTCTCTCTCTCCTCTCTCTCTCTCTCTCTCTCTCTCTCTGCTGCCGTCTCCCGAATTTCAGGCTGATTTTCCGTTGGAGCTTTCTTGTGTTTATTATCGTCTATTGACTCTGTCCATAAGGGTTTTCTTCGGCTGTAGATTTAAAGAAAAAAGAGAAAGAGAGACGTAACGAGGTCCCTCAAATCTCCAGCAAGTAGCCTTCAGCCAATATTTCCAAATCACGTCGTGTGATTATTCCCTCTCTATTCCAGAAAGTTCCGCCTTCCTCCCAGCTGCCAATCACTACTGAAAGTCCAGTGCGACGACTCTAAAAGCCCTGGGAAACCCCAACTTCCGGAGAAATGCGTAGAGATGCCCTTTTGTGCCGAGGCTGACCTGGCCATTCTGACTAATAGTGCCTCGCGAGAGCCTGAAAGGCGTTTCCGGGCCTAATGAGCAAGAAATCCCCCCAAATTGACCTGAAGCGAAGCAGACGTCGGCTCTCTCTTTTACTAGAACTCGGGTAGGGATTGAATTTGCCTTCTATATATATATATATATATATATATATATATATATATATATATATATATATATATATATATATATATATATATATGATCACTTGCACTATTACTCTGTGCATTAATAGATTTAATAACAGGACTTCATCTAGACAAGCTGGTATCTAAGGGAAATTTTTTTTTTGTACTCAATAAAAGTTCAAAGCTTTCAAAGACGATGAGGAAAGCTAGCACTTGGAAATTTGTTACTCTCAGCTTCTCTCTCTCTTCTCTCTCTCTCTCTCTCTCTCTCTGTTATATATATGATACTATAATATATATATTATATTATATATATATAATGTTTTATATATACATGCACACACCTATATATATATATATATATATATATATATATATTATATAATATAATATATATAATAATATATATATATATATATATATATATATATGTATATTATATATTATGATGGGTATGGATAGACAATGTTGCACAAGAGTTTTCAATAGTGTAAAACACTAACAGGTTGAGAAACAAATGAACAATGATTATACCGCTTCAATGAATTTACGCACGAATTATGCAAATATATTTGATAAAACTGTTTTGAATCATCAGAACCTGCGCGTGCATGCGTTTGAACTTATTAACGTGGTACAAAAATATTCCTACGAAATCATGTATCATGTAGCCTTCTGTTTGTCAACATTGCAGCGCTGTAGAGACACCGTGATGGATCATTATCTTTTTCATTTCCCGTCCTCGTGAAAGCGAAGAGGCCTCTTTAGAAGCAAATGAGCTGTCTACAGATTGATATTGGCTTCCGGTCTATCGACTCAGGAAATATTCCTCTTGAGAGAGAGAGAGAGAGAGATGCTAACTGAAGCTTTTTCTGTCAGTCACTTTTTTGTGTACGTTCAGGCTGTAGAGAGAGAGAGAGAGAGAGAGAGAGAGAGAGAGAGAGAGAGAGAGAGAGGATAACATGTTTTTCCCACCAGTTTGGCAATGTTTTGAACATTCAAGCATATATATATTCGAGGTCACTATTATCGCATTTCTGAAGATTTTTGTCGATACCGAGGGAATCATTTTGACTCGGCGTAGACCGTAAATGACGCCATTGCATTCTAGTTCAGCTATACTTTCTGTAATAAGTTTTGACACAACTATAATTTCTGCTTTTGCTGTAGAGTAATCAACTGAAAGAGCGTCTATACTCATTTTTTTCAAGGGTATTTGAAAGCAGGTGAAACCTAGATAAATAAGAATTTATACAGAGGTTTGTATACATGTATAACAAATGAAAGATCACATTTACTGCAATACACACAGGGTGTTATTTTCGAAGCCCCCAAAAATTCATGGTCCTATATTTCCTGTCTGCTTTTTCACTTTATTCCACTTACACCATTGATGAATTTTTTCGCATAGTAAAAATATTCCCTTTTTCCTGCCGCTACCCAGGGCCCACAAGCACATTTCGTCATCAATCTTCCATTTCTTGTTGTCTAGAATATCGCCGACTTCCAAAAGAATTGGAACGACTTTTGCTCAGGAAAGAAAGATGCACCAACGGCAAGAGTTCCCTTTCAGTTTCGGTGACATAAAAGAACATTTTGAAAAAAGTGTTATGCAAATCCATTTCTGTTTCCAGTGTTAGGGAAAGCAACACTATTTTTTACTTTCATTTTTGTCGGCGCCCACTCCATTTCTAAAGCAGCATAACCGTATTACTTCAGTAGAAACGAGTACTACAAAATTCTCCTAACTCATTGACGCAAACAAGGGCTGATGGGGATCTCACGAACCAGTGACTTTGTTTCTTTATTTGGCTAAATCAGCCATCTCTTGTTTTATATGTATATTATTATACGTTTTATATAACATAATTTTATATGATTTGCATTCGATTACATAAAGTTTCATGAATTAAACGAGCTCTCGGATGATTAGAGATCTTGTGATTTATTTGTGATCTGTATATACTGAAGCTCGTTTCTGTTTTACTTTATATATATATATATAATATATATATATATATATATATATATATAATATATATATATATATATATAAACAATTCATTCCAAGTCAATAGACGCGGTTATATATATATATATATATATATATATATATATATATATATATATATATATATATATATATATATATATATATGTTGTATATTGACTTGGAACGAATTATTTAAAATGATTGTTTATCAGAAACTCTCAGTAAATATTTCGCATCATTTGAGAACGAGTTGGAAAAGTAATAGACGTAGATAACATTACTCGGAAGTATTTTCGTAAATTCGAAAGTGCCAAAACTATCAGTGTTCCTCACAATATCAGTGAATATAATGTATCGCCTAATTTTGCGGATATTCATTTCAAGGCACCTCGTCCGCAATACTATATCGTCGGGCGAATTCTTGCTCTCCGAAGGAAGCATTATTCCTCCGGCCATTACTCTTGTCAGCAGAACAAATGTATACATTCTGTTGTGGTTTATTCGAAATAGGTCTCGGTGACTTTGTCTCTTTCGTCCGTGGAAGGAAGGAATGATCCTGCTGCGCTTTGAAACGCAGAGTTTGGCTTCCAAAAATACACTGAGTATTGGAAGTGGAAAGCTCAAGAAATTGATAATGAACGAATCAGTGAGCGACCAAATAAAGAGTGTATTTAATGATTCAGTAATTAACCGGTAAAAGAGTGTAATCAATAAAGCAGTAAATAACCTATGGAAGTGATGAATGAATCAGTTATTAATTAGTGAAAGAGCGCAGTGAATGAATCAGAGGGTAACTAACGAAAGAGTGCAACGAATGAAATAGTGAAAGAATTTGATGAATGAATCAGTGAGTAACCTATGGAATTGATGAATGAACCAGTGAGTAACTAGTGAAAGAGTGAAAAGAATAAATCAGTAACAAATGCAAGACAGTATTGAAAAATTAGTGAGAAACCAAAATGGTGTAATATGTGATTTAGTAAGTAACTAGTGAATGAGTGAAGAAAATCATGAGTAACCATTGAAGATGCAAGAATGAATGTGAGAACCATGAAAGAGTGCAAGAATGAATCGTGAGTAACCTTGAAAGTGAAGAACAATCAGTAGTAACCAGTGAAAGAGTGCAATGAATGAGTGAACGAAGCATTCGGGAACATCATCGCCGAAATGGGGTGGGAGCCTCGTCGAAGTAGAAGTCAGTTGATGCGTAATCTCATTAACTTTTAATTCGCTGCCAACAGGACATCAACTCTTAATTCATTCACCAGAGATATTTGTATTTTTAGACGAGTTAATGATGGAGGTTAATCCTTTAGAATCTCGGTTAATTAATGTGAATATAATATTAATTCAGGCTTCTATCGTCCCTGATGAGATGTGTAGTCGATGCAGAATGATTTTTGGGTCTTTTGAATTATTATTGAAAATCGATTTGTAAGATATGATTATTAGATGCTGAAGAAAATGAGGAGTTATTATAAATACAATGTTATTAACTGTTATGCTACATGTTACTGAATGTTACAGTGTTGTTAAGAAAGTCACCTTATTCTTTTGCATTTCCTGTACTATATAAAAAAATACACTCAAGTGCATATATATATATATATATATATATATATATATATATATATATATATATATATATATATATATATATATATATATATATATATATATATATATATATATATATATATATATATTATATAATCATAGACAAAAGAATAAGCAACATTTCGAGAACTTCCCTTCTTTTCTCATTAAATTTCAAACACTGAGTCGACGAAATCTCGAGTGGGGGTGTTTGCAAGTCAGCCCTGATCTGCATAATCATCATATGTCCCGATCCTTACGGGCAATCGAAAGACGATCCAATCGCTGGAAGAAGTCCCTTTCCTATAAAGAAAATATATATATTTCTCTCTTTCTCCTTCACTAACCAATTCACTAGAGCTCGCAATTTTTTATCTGCTTATCTCGCATCGTCGATTTACATAATCTCAGTTGTTACGATTAAGGTACGGTTGGCCTCAGTAGAAAATAAAGAGTTATTATATATATGTACATACATACATACATATATATAGACACATATGTTCCTTATATATATATATATATATTATATATATATTATATACATATATATATATATATATATATATATATATATATATATATATATATGTGTGTGATAGTATAAGGTGGAACAGGGTCTATATAAGAGTAAGTATTTTCCTAAAAAAAAGATTTTATCTAAAAAAAAAAAAAAAAAAAAACACGAGTTAGTCATGAAAATATCTTCACGTTCGTGGAAATCTGCAAATGTAAATTCCAAAGGCTAAAAGGCAACATTATTCATATTTGCGCAAATCCCATGTCCTTTCCTGAGCATCGGAATGTAGCCCCAGATTTCTGCAATACTAAATCTGATCAAAACACGAAATCAGTTTCAATGACGTGCAATGTTGATGGTCTTGCATAACGCGCATCGCATCACGACTGCAAATGTCGTCGGAACTTATGGGGGAGAAGCCCCATTTCCATAATAAATGGAGCAGAGGTCAGCAGCACATTTCCTCCCGCGCTGCCATATTGCCCCATTATCATTCTTCACGAAACTCATAACAGGGGCAGTGCATCGATACCGATGAGCTAAAGGGAATCACCATTTTTCAAGCACAGAAAAATTTCACCCCGGCCCAGCAACGAAAATCACCAATTTCGGGGCTTTTCCGCTTTTGCATAAATTTGGGAAGGTCTCTCTCCCCGGTTATGAAATGTCATGGCAAAATAATGAGTTGTCTGTGGCAGAGAATTTATGTAGGTAGGTCTGGATTAAAGTCATGTTTCATACTTAATCTCTGAAAATCTTTATCTCGATCCATTGTAATGCTTCTCTTCTTGCATTTCCCAGTGATTCGTAACCTGGAGTAGGGTTGTAGTGCTGTTAGTGCATCTAACGTGCACTGTAGGGCACTGTAGGCATTACAAGAGGGTGCTTGCAGTGTCCCTTCTGCCCCTAACTGCGTCTGTCTTTCAGCCTTCAACTTAATCTCCTGCTAACTAGCTTCCTGTCTTCGGTCTTGCTGTCCAACACCTCTAACTGTCACTTCTCAGGGCTGATGCTCGATTGTCTCCCAACTCCGCCTTTAGAGCCTTGTACTTTATCACCTTTATTTTCCTGATCTGATCATCACAGGTCCCAGCACTTGGCCTTTGGCCTAAATTCTGATAAAAGTTCATTATTTTATATATTTACAACCAGCCCATATATAAATTACATACATCAGCCGATGAACAGATTCTAGCCGTGATTATGACTTTCTCATGAAAAGAGGGTTATTTTTACTTTGTCTATGTTGAAACAGGGCGTTGTTTTCAACATAGACAAAGTAAAAATCATATGGTTAACCTAGACAAAATGAAAAACATAAACGTTGTTAATAACACTGAAAAAAGAAAACTTTTAGAATCTATTTTAATCCAAAATGTTGACGCTATGAATATATATAAGAGTAATTTTAAACTGGACCTTTTCTGTAATGCAATTATGACAAAGCATGTGGTTAGTGTAGCTAAGTTGTTAAATAAGATTGGCAAACCACCGTAGGGCAGTTATTCTGATACAACCATATGCTTGTATGTTATTTCTTTTACCTTGACCGTTCTTTTCAGTTTATGTAACTTTTATTTCTCTTTCTGAAAGAGGGAGAGAATGTACTCTCCGAAAGCTTAAATAAAAAACTTTCAATTTTTTCCGAATTTTAGTGGGCTTCCTACAACATATTAGAACACGGATACAGTGTTTAACTTTGCTATATATATATATATATCTGTCTATCTATATATCTATGTATATATTTATAATGTCTTTGTATGCACAGACAAACAGACAGAGACCTTGTAACGTTTCACTCAATTATAAGCACCTTTGATAATCATAAATGGAAATAAAATATATACAATGAGGCTATCCATGCGAATATGTTATTATCTTATTTATATGTATTCTCTTGTATAGTAGTATCGCAATTCTGTCTCGTAATCATAATGATCAACAAGAGGTTATTCTTTATTTTGTGAGACATCTGTTTATGATCTCTTAAGAAGCTTCGGATTCCTACCAAACTTATTGTCTAACCCATCGTAGGAGTGACATTATATTTCCTTCACGGCCGCGTGTTCGAGACAATCCAGTCGGGCGTATGTCACGGGGAAATGGGTTTCCAATAGCTTCCTGAAGCTAGTATCTCCTTCGGTATCACTCGACGCGACTCCCATCATCAATTCTAGTCGGCGGAATCGAACTCAACGAACAGAAACACCGACTATTGAGGCGATGTGCGAGAAGCCGGGAATGGGATTCGCGTCGATTTGATGTCGTTGAATTCATCCGAAACCTCTGAATATGACTCCTTTTTATTATCATGGATGGTAAAAGACTCATGAATTTATAGGACTTTAGTAGGTAGTCAAATGTGAAATATCATAATTTTTAAATTTTTATCTCTTTTTTTATTTTTATATTTTGTTTCTTTTCCTAATGGCAGAGGTATTAAATATTAATTTTGTATTTATGTATATATATATATATATATATATATATATATATATATATATATATATATATATATATATATATATATATATACATATATAACAGAGAGAGAGAGAGAGAGAGAGAGAGAGAGAGAGAGATTCTTCTATGCCTGTGTAACTCAATGTCTGCCTAAGTGTGATGAAATTTACAGTTTCTCTCTCTTTTGCTGCTATTTCCTCCATCCCATCATTCGCTTTGCTTCTCAGGAGACTTAGCTTCTCTCTCTCTCTCTCTCTCTCTCTCTCTCTCTCTCTCTCTCTCTCTCTCTCTCTCTCTCTTTCTTTCTATATCATCTTTAATTATTCACCTTCCTAACAAGTGGACTAAAGATGGCACTTATGTCGCCTTACATGACATTAAAAATGAATGGACGAATTGGTGTTCATTTGCATATCAAATACCTTGGACAAATCCACTCAGATTTCAATGAGGAGACTTCCATCGGCCGTAAAGTTTGACACAAGTTTAATGGGGAAAGATTTCCAGAGTTGCCGAGGTTAAAATGGAAAAGAAATATTTCACTAATTCAGATTCGTTTGCATATTAAATTTCCTCGATCAATCCACTTGAATTTCAATGAGGAGACTTTCCTGTTGGCCATAGAGTGTGATGCTCGAATTGAATAGGGAAATATTTATTATGGAAGAATAATCCGAATAATAGGATCAATATTATTACAGATGAGAATTCGTGCTGTTGAGCATTTGATTAATGGTGGCCATTATCATTTCTCTTATTGTTTATTATAATATTTTTTATCCAAATTAAACGTTGAATTTGTCATAATTAGTTATTGTCATAATTTTTGCTATCGTCTGTACGTGTTGTTCCCTGTAGGGGAGTAGAGCCGTCAGTGCACCTCATGCAGTGCACTGTAGGCATTACTTAAGGTTCTTTGCAGCGTCCCAGTGACCCCTACCTACAACCCCTTTCATTCCTTTTATTGTACTTCCTTTCATATTCTCTTTCTTCCATCTGACTTCGCACTCTCTCTCTCTCTCTCTCTCTCTCTCTCTCTCTGACGGTTGTTTCATAGTGCATCTTCGAGGTTTTCCTCCTGTTACACCTTTCAATCAAATATACTCTCAATTTCCCTTCCAGCGCAGAGTGACTTCGAAGTTCCCAGCGCTTGGCTTTTGGCCTAATTTCCGATTCATATTAGACTAATCCTTATCTTTAAAAGAATGCGAGATAACAACGTTTGAATCTGACAAAAAGTCGACGCAATTCCTCCTTCCTCAAACATTCCCGATAGACAGGGTGTACGATAAACCAGAACATGAATGATTCAGGTGGGCGACGCTTATTCACAAGACCTCCTCCTTCTCCTCCTCTTCCGGTTGTGACCGAAATTATGCAAATGGATGAAACGGCCCCGGAAAGAGGCAGCAGAAGGAGAAGAAGAATGATTATTCCTCTTTCAAACGAGGGCGCCTCTCATTCAATTAGGGGACGATTTGCAATTACAAAGCTGTAGAGCAGGCGACCTTAGGTGGCATCATAGGACTTATGTTAATGAGGCTGTTACCTTCTGGGAGAGGAATAGGGATGGTGTTGTGGGGGAGTGTTGGATGAGCGGATTGTATGCCCTTGTTTTAAGAAAAAAAAAAGCATGTTATCAGCCAATGAATAAAAAAATGCGATGTGATCAGTGGTATTTATAATATAATGTAATATATATATATATATATATGTGATATATATCTATATATATATATAGAGAGAGAGAGAGAGAGAGAGAGAGAGAGAGAGAGAGAGAGAGAGACAGACAGACAGACAGACAGACAGACAGAGGCGTAAGCGTGTTTCATTCCTTAAAGCTGTGGAGAAATTTTCCATACACTATATCGATTTTTTTTCTCTTGTTATTTAAACTGTACTTCCTTAATTTGTTTTAGATATCAGGTTTTGTCGCAGAAAGAGCAAACAGTTGCATAACACATTTCCCCATTCTGTCTCGTTAACATTAATGTCATTCTCTCTCTAGACTGCTGCATCTTTGGGTTAAAGGGCAGACCAGGGAACACGTCTGGTACCTCCGAGAGTTTTGCATGCAAATGGAAACCCATCGTCTGCAGTGAAAAGGTAAGAAGAAAGAGGTACAGGTCAAATCATTTGAAAAGCGAAGAACAATCTGTGGAAAGCTCTGGTTGGGTTTTTCGTTCTTCTGATGCAAAAACACCTCTCGCTTTACTTCCCAGGCAATAGGATTTTTTTTTTTTTAGAGGCTTTCTTTTCCTCAGTGGCTTTTAGGAAGATTAGGTAAAAGAAACCTTGGGGCGGGAGGGTTTTCATGACACCTTTCCAGGAATGTTGGCACTGTGCCAAAGATGGCTGCCCTGAAATTGCGAGGTGATCGGTTTCTGAAAGATAGGATATTTTGCTTCGAGGAATCTCCGCTTCTTCCTATCGACCTCTGCCTGAAGGCAATAAGGACATAGAGGCATCAGTTGTTTCTTAGCAAAGGAGATCAATAATAAGAATCGGTGAGAAATCTGTGCTCAGAGATGAATTTATTGACAGATAACATATGATTGACTGCCCCGTAGGTAGGAAGGTAGTGCCGTCAGTGCACCTCATGTGCTGCGGTGTAGGCATTACTTAATTTTGCAGCGTCCCTTCGGCCACTAGCTGCAACCTCTTTCATTGTTTTTACTATACCTCCGTTCATATTCTCATTCTTCCATCTGACTTTCCTTAACCTTCTCCTAACAATTGTTTCATTGTGCGACTGCTTCCAGGTTTTCCTCCTGTTAAACCTCTCAAACCCTCTTAATGTCAATGTCCCCAGAGGTGAGTGACCTCAAAGGTCCCAGTGCTTGGTCTTTGGCCTAAATTCTACATTCCAAATTATTACGTTTTCAGGGGAGATGGAAATGTAATATATTTTTAAAAGAACTTGGTGGAGGTTTGCGGTCTTAGAACACAGAAGATGTAGCAGAATTGTTCGTACTTTTCCCTTCAATAACCACGACAGAGAGAGAGAGAGAGAGAGAGAGAGAGAGAGAGAGAGAGAGAGAGAGAGAGAGAGACCAGGAGAAAAACACACGTGACAATTCATGTCATTGACCATTTTTCTTTCTTTATCTTTTTTCGTCGGAAGACTTTTCCTTGGAGCTTAAAAAAGGTCGGAATGGGAGAAAGTTTAATCTGGCATCCATTTTTCCACAAGAAATTCCCTTTCAAAAATATGCAGAGAAATTCTTAGCTCAGTAAGGAAGGTTCAGAGAATTTTTTTATTTCGAGGGAGAAATTGCGAAGCAACATTTAGTATCTTCACCCAACCGGAATTGTGCTGTCCACTCTGCGCATTTGAGGATAAAGATGAGAGAGAGAGAGAGAGAGAGAGAGAGAGAGAGAGAGAGAGAGAGAGAGAAAATGATATTGCTATTAAATATTAATGAAAATAATAAATCATAAAAAGGTAAATTTTTTTCCACTGCCCATTTTAGGATATGGATGAGAGAGAGAGAGAGAGAGAGAGAGAGAGAGAGAGAGAGAGAGAGAGAGAGAGAGAGATCGTTATCAAGAATTTACTGAGAGGGATGCTAATTTGCATTTGGAAGAAGCCCAATCGTTATAATAAAGAGAAGCCATTTCAGTGAATGCATTGCCTACAATATTTTTAAAATTAAGTTTTGCTCCGATGAAATTGTGATATTCTATTAAACTTGCAACAGAATTCTAACTTTAACGCAAGAGAAAACAATGAATTAAGTGCAGTCCGTGATACTTAGAGAATATAAAAAGATAAACAGTTTAATTACTATGTGTGTCCACGCACATATATATTATGAATATATGTAACGATGTACATAAAACATATCTAATTTTCCCTGCCAAGAGAACCAGCTGTAAAGCATCGCTGTGTTCTTCTTCCCGACAGAAACTTTATGAAAGCGTCAGCACCAACCCCCCCCCTCCGCCTCCACCGGGAAATTAAGGGAAGTTATTGTGTACAGCCGCAGTATATTGCCAACGCTGCTTCTGAAGGAGTCCCAGGTAAGTCCCACAATGCAAATTTCTTTCTTGAAGTCACACACGAGAAGGTGGATCTCGTATTTGGACTGAATCATTACTTCCATCATCTTTTAACTTGATGGGTTCGTTAGTCAAAAGTCAATGTAACCTGAGCCTCATTCTAAAGAAAGAGGATGATCAGAGAAATGATGTTTGCAATGCTTCTCAGGCATTTTTATTGATTCCATAATGTGAAGTAAATCATGTGATATATATATATATATTTATATATATATATATATATATATATATATATATATATATATATATATATATATATATATATTATACACACACACACATACAGTACATACATACATGTATTTATTTATATGTGTGTATGTATGAATATATATATATATATATATATATATATATATATATATATATATATATATATATATATATATATATATATATGTGTGTGTGTGTATAATTTTTATTTAATAAGACTTATTATAATGATCATTGTTTTTATTATTATTATAATTGTATATTATTATTATTATTATTATTATTATTATTATTATTATTTTATTATTATTATTATTGTTATTATTATTATTATTATTATTATTTAGTACGTATACCTTGTAATCTCACATTTCATATCGAATTAGAAAATGTATTTCCAAATCCAAATTTGCACTCAGTCGGGGCCTGTGCTCTTTGAATTGCATTTTGCTTTTGTTTTTTACCAGCGTCTTTCCAACACTGAAGGAAGACAAACAAAAATAGCTGCTTATTTGGTTTGGGGGGGTATCATTGCCCATCGTGTTACCCTCAATGTCAGTCCTTGTTTCCTGAACAGCTTTTTTCAATTTGGGGAAACGGCGTTGTTTTTTGGAGCCTGAGATCTTTGCTGTTCGGTTCTCTCGAGGTCCGAAGAGGATTACTTTTTAGATTTAATGGATTTAGATTTGTCCCAAAAACTATTGCCTTTCTCAGTCATTTACTTTATACTTATACATATATTTTTTATATATATAATTTTTTTTTTTTTACTGTACCTACGTTCATATTTTCGTTCTTCCATCTTACCTTCCTCCCTCTCGTATAGTTTTATTGTGTAACTGCAAGTTTTCTTCCTGTTTCACCTTTCAAACCTTTTTACTCTATTTCCCTTTCAGCGCTCAATAACCTTGTAGGTCCCAGTGTTTGGTCTAAATTTTATATTACATTCCATTCCAACATGATTAGCAAAGCCTTTCGTTTATCTGCATTCAGAACAACAACATATGAAATGTTTATAATATCCGTTGTGTGATCGGAAACTCCTTTATGTATCTTCCTTGAAAAATACCATAATAGAAAACCTGACTTCTGAAAGAAAGCCTTGAGAAGAAAGCTGACTGCTTCGTGGCGTCAGAAGGAGAATGATTGCGTGGTGAGCGTAGGAGGAAAGATTCACATGGATTTTAGGGAAAAGGTGCTTTTGAGGGAAAGAATCCAGGGGAGGAATTTTAGGAGCCTGAAACTCAGCGGGGACTTTTGCCTTCGTCTACGATGCCTAAACAATCTCCTTCTTGCCTTTCAAGGGGCCTTCAGCCAATTCCTAAGATTAAAAAGTGATTGTTTTTTAAATGCGCGTTTTCACAAGTCAGTAATTGGAAGGAAGCCTTTGAAGGAGCTCATTTTTTTAGATTAAAATTTGATTCAGCTGGAGGCTGTTTACAAGGTTCTCTCGGCTTCTCTACCAAAGTAGTTCTCCAGTAACCCGCCCCGCTTCTCTCTCTCTCTCTCTCTCTCTCTCCTCTAAACAGACACACACATACATACAATATATATATATATATATATATATATTATATATATATATATATATATAATATATATATACTATATATATATATATATATATATATATATATATATATATATATATATATATATATATATATATATATATATATATATATATATGTATATATAATATTATTTTAACTATATATATATATACTATATTATTATATATAATATATATATAATATTAATTATATATATATCTATATATATAATATATAATTATATTATATAATATATTTATATAATAATAATATATATATATATATATATATAATAAAATAATATATCTAAATATATATTATATATAATATATCGATATATTATATATATTATATATATATATATTATTATAATAATTATGATCTATTAATATATTATATATATATTATGATTAATTATTATATATATTATTATATATTATATATAATATATAATATATATATTCTATATATTATATATTAATTATATATATATATATATACTATATATATAGATATATATAGTATATATATATATATATATCTTATAATAAGTATGTATTGTGGCATACCTATTCCTAAAAATAAAAAATAAATAAAAAAAGAGGGATTAATCCGATCGAAACTGGAATTTCCAAATATGGAAAGCGAAAACTGAAAACGGAAAATCGTGAACCACTTTCATCTGTCAAAACAGGGAGGGTATTTTTAATTTTTTGAATCATAGCAATGGGGATAAATGCATTAAAGACACAACAAAGATATTCAGGAATTAATATTTGAAATCCCGCAGCGACAAAGAGTTTTATTGGATTTTGTGTTTGAATTAACTGATGGACATCTCTTTTTATTTGATTTTTAATCCCTGAGAGCTAATGCTCCCATTTCCATTGTCGGCTCAACAGAAGGATTTATTCTGGCGAAAAGTTTTGTCATGCAGAGAGAGAGAGAGAGAGAGAGAGAGAGAGAGAGAATCCAATGGCCAAACTGGGCGAAAGAGAGAGCTGTAAGATAAGAAGAAAGAGCCTAGTGGAGAGTCCCATTGGAGGCAGAGCCATCACAGAAAGCCTTTTCCAGGTCAGTTCAATATCGAAAAATATGAAATCAGATCTCTCAATGGACTCTCCCAGATAAAAAAAACAAGAAAAAAAAAGTCATCGGAGCAAAATTCATCGGAGTAAATATATATATATATATATATATATATATATATATTATATATATATACTATATATATATATATATATATATATATATATATATATATATATATATATTAAAAACAAGAAAAAAAAAGTCATCGGAGCAAAATCCACGGAGTAAAAATATATATATATATATATATATATATATATCATATATATATATATATATATATATATATATATATATATATATAAACCTCGTTATCTGCTAACTATACTGGTCCGCTGGTATGGTGGCTAGCGTCGTGGTGTGCCACTCAGATGTCGTGGGTTTGCGCCTTCCCCAGGTCGATGAAGAATCACTGGCGCTGTATCACGATCAGTTACTGCCGCAGTATGGGGTGGGAGGTTGAAACCATCATTCTTTGGAAGCTTGAATTTCAAATCAGTGGCCCCTTTGGTGTGCTTGTTCCATGTGAATAGGTTTCATCTAATGAACCAGTAAAGTATGATAATAACTGACAAATAGAAACTAAAGGAAAAAATAATTTTAAATTCCTTTTGAAATCTGGAGGTATTAATCTTTCATTTGTTATTTGTCGGTTTCTCTTAACTTGTAGGATTCACAGAAAATAATTTATCCGATTTCTTTTTCAAGGTTCATTATTATTGTTATCTTCACTGATTATTAACGAAAAAGTCGCGTCCTTATTTTTGTAGATGAATGCTAAAGACGTATCTTTACTCGTACAAGAAAAAACTGTGAATTGTTAAGGTTATTAGGTATTATAGTGGTTTCGTAGAGGTCGAAAGTCTGTCATTTCTGAATTGTTTTAAATATTCTGACACGGATCGTGCTGGAGAGTTTAATATATTTCATAATTATGGCTGATTGAAATCTTACATTTTTCACTCCCAAAGATGTAAGAAAATGTAAGAGCGGAAATAAACCCTAGAAAACACGAAAAAAAAAAAAAAAATGTTTCCCAAAGTTCTGAAGATTTAAACGTTACGTGATTGCTGTCACTCTAATTGGCCTGGGAAGCAAATAGGATTCTTAGTTTGACTTCTGGAAATCCCTCTGAAGAAGATGGAAATCCTCTGACAGCATCTTTGGGAGACTGATTTTCCATACGACTTAGTGTGACCCATTATCTTACATTCCATATTCAGTGAAATGCCGTTTGGAGGTCCCTCTCTCCACATACAAATACAATTGACTCATCATTTCTGCATGATGCATTTTGCAATGCCTGCACCGTCCTCCTTGCATTATAATATCCTTTTTAGCTCATTCGCCCCTTCCCTCTTTATCTCCTGCATTTCATTGTTTCCCCCTTTCGTACGAGGAAGGCCAGGGAATATAATATATCCAACACAATTAACCTTATCCTCTTAACCGTAGCCTTAATTGGAATTTGATGGGCGATCCTGATGCATTCGTGAGATTGCAAACTCAGAATGCAGATGGGCCCAGTCCTCTCAGAGCAGCCCTCCTCTTCTTGTCATAATTCGCGAAGGCGAAATAAATAAAGTTTTATACGGTGGCTGTTGTCTTGAGTTGCTACTTTTCTGAGCTGCTATTTTATAGAGCTGCTCTTTTCCACCATAAGTAGGATTTGTTAATAAAGTTGTCAAGAATAAAATGGTTTTCTTTTAAAAAATGTTTTGTTGGCTCTCTAGACAGAGATATAGATATATATATATATATATATATATATATATATATATATATATATATATATATATATATATATATATATATATACTTCGTTCTCTACTTGTAATTTCAGTTTAACCCCGGAACTTCGAGAGTAGAGCCTGTTATAAAATGCTGTGTACTTTGTTTTACTTTTTTTTTGGCATAAAATCTGGTCGGGATGAATCTGTGATTTGCTGGTGCATCCCGAAACAAAAAACGAATAAAAATATTTACTTTTTTTCGGCGTGCATAAATTATCCAAACTAAAAGAAAAAAAAGTTTGCCTTGAAACATTTTATTTTAGGAATCTCGAATCGTTTTTGTTGTTGTTAATGTTGTTGTTGTCGTCTCTCGAGTGAAATAAAAATCTAATTAAAATTTTAGTTTCAGTCTTTTTCTTTTATGGCTATTTTGGAATTCTCTCAATAGTTTTATGCTTAACCTGAATGGAATGCTTTTAAGTTGAAAGTGAAAAAAATTCCTGCGGAAAATTAGATCAGGGAAATTTGGATGATGCTGAAATATCTGTAGGAATGCTGTAAAAAAAAAAAAAAAAAAAAAAAAAAAAAAAAAAAAAAAAAAACTTGACGATTCCATTATGAAAATATGTTTTATGCGATGCCTAATAGAATTCATACCTCTTCCTAAACTTGGCTGAAGAATTTCGATTTTCCAAAATATTTTATGGAAATACGAACGAATATTTCCATAAAATGGACTTAACTTTTAGGCGGCTCAATTTTAGATATTCAAAGTCGTTGGCTTAAAATATTGCTGCTTCAGTTGTTGCAATAGGCATGTTGGTGATAACTGATCAGCGTCGAAGTTAGAAACTTGTAATACACACACATTGCAGAGCAAACATTTAAGAAATCCACATATGTATAGTTTCGGAACTAGACCTTTCTAAACTTTATATCTACGTGAATTTACTAAATACTTTTCTTGAATATGGTTTATTTCTTGCATGCTGATAAGGGTTCGAATTCCTTTGGTCGGTCTTCTTTAAGGAAACTATTAAATGTGTCGGAGAAGGATGTCCCAACTTTAGCATAAAGGCCCTAGAATATGAGGCCTCTCAGTTAAGACATGATACATGATACAATTCAGTAGGAATGTCCTAACTTTATCATAAAATCCCTACGAATGCCCTAACTTTAGCACACGAGCACCAGAATATGAGGAGGCCTTTGAGTTAAGATGCAGCGGGGTGCGATCAGACAAAAATGCTTCAGAGTCAGTGATTTTTCATTTAATACATTTTTGACTGCTGTGATGTGAAATGACCCAAAGGAAAAGGTGAAGTGAAAGTTATGTGTCTGCTCACATTTGCCATTAAGCCTGTACACATATGTTTCAAGACAAAACTTCACAGACGATTCAACAATCTCTACGATTCCAATTGTCGAGATTTCGTTTTAGTTTTACATACTTTTGATCAGTTACACAACTGGGTATTTGTTTCTCAAATAATAATAATAATAATAATAATAATAATAATAATAATAATAATAATAATAATAATAATAATAATAATAATAATAATAATAATAATAATAATAATAATAATAGAGTTTACAGTCTTTCGAAATGGTGTCGAACTTCCCTTCTCAGTAGATCGTAAAGGCGGCAATAACAGATCGAAGGTCATTCCATAAGCAGTGTTAAGTAGCTGAAATATAGTTTACTCTCTACGCTTTCTGGAAGCTCATTAGACCGCGACTCTCCTTTTACTGACAAGTGCTTCAAGTTAATGGATATGAACCCAACGACGCTTGTAAAGATCTCGGAAATGCACTTCATTGGCGATAAAATGATCACTGGCATGAAAAAAGAAGTGAGGTTTATGACCCAATACAAGTTGACCAAAAAAAAGCATAAAAACAGAAAGTGATGATTATGACTAACATCAATGTTAATCATCGCATGATTACCACCGACATTAATTGTTAATAGTTCGGTCCAAATCCTCTGAATGAGTGTCAGGTGTTTAACTTCCTGACAGGAAAATATTATTATTATTATTATTATTAGTATTATTATTATTATTATTAGTATTATTATTATTATTATTATTATTATTATTATTATTATTATTATTATTATTATTATTATTATTATTATTATTATTATTATTATTATCTTGTCTGGGATTAAGGCTACTCCTGATAATGATTTACGTAGCATTAGTTTCGTTTCTAAATCAAAGGTTACAGAGCTTGTTTACATTTTGGTTTAAATTTGTAATAAATGAAGGTTTACTTTTGTATATTATAACACTTTCATTTTGATTTTTTCTAATACGTAACGCATATATACATATCTTTAAATTTACATTTTATGTCTATTCTATATATACATATATATATATATATATATATATATATATATATATATATATATATATATATAGATACATATACATATACATATACATATACATATACATATACATATACATATACATATATTAAGGAAAACAAACATCCGTAGTGTCTATGTATCCAGTGTACTGTCGGCCAAAAAACTGGTGGCAGAGTTTCATAATTTTTCGTTCACCTGCCTGACGCATGATTCATGCCTTATTTATCTATTTTTCTTTTCAAAGATGGAAGAAATCATATGTAATGACGTTAAAAACAGTCACTGATATACTTAGAATATTATGTTATGTTATTGTGTAAAACTTTTCCATATAGCAAAATTGATGTGAACGAAACGAAGTGATAAAAAACGTCATATCACAACCACTGAAATACATTACCAAATAGATAGGAGACACCTATCAATAGTAGTAACGCATAAACATAGTCCTTACATTATCATTTCAATATTAAGTTGAAGGTAGTTGAATTATTCCATTTGTTAAATTTTACAGAAAACTTTGGAATCTCACAAAATGCTATCAAATTTAAAAAGAAAAGGGAAAAAAAAACGATAACCTAACAGTGTGAACTATGCGACCTCATTAAACGGTCTAAGAAACATCCTTCAATGAGCGAGAGACAATTATTGCACTGCATTCGGTGCAAGTTTCTGTTGGAGAGATATCAAGAAAGCTTAATAAACTGGAGAGAATCATACATAGATGAATCAAATTGTTTAAAGAACGGCAAAGTTTAGAACATGGGCCTAGAGGTGGAACACCTCGAAGCACCACAAGAGAGCAAGACAAAACAGTAGTGTAAATGTTGCTGAACAATCTTCATTTGTGAATTTTGAATTCTAGTGCCCCATCACGATATTGGTGAACCAGGAATCTTGACTAGCTCTACGCTTATGACGGGCGTCTGATGAATACTTTAGATGGAGAGGAAGAGATTTTTAAATCTACACTTGAAATCTTTGATAGGTGTCTAATGAATAAGTCTAATGAATAAGCAAACTTATCTTTGATGGATGAGAGATTCAGTTAGGCTTACTCTCTTTGTTTTGTTTTTTTATACGTGGCCAGTGAATACCACGGATAGGGAGGGAAACAGTTTCAATGATGCATGCATTTTTTTTTTTTTTTCAAAACCTAAAGAATACATTTTACTGGGAGATACTTTATTAACATTGGCCTAATCCCTCCATCACTCCTATACGCCACCTCCGCTCTCTTCTACATCTCAGGCAACGGCGACTCGATCCGACTTCTCGCTACGAACTCCATCACGTGAAAGCATCACTAATGATAACGGTTATTTTAAAATTCCCTGCACCGACAACGGACGCCTTAAAATGCATGTTTATAAAATATTTTCTGTTCAAAGAAACTTTATCTTCATTCCCCAAAATATGTACACGAGAACGTCACCTTTCATATTTCTTATCTTTTCAGCTACTTATAATATGGCTATGGTAGTCGGTCTAATGGTATAACTTGTGAACTATACTCTCTTTTTTTTTTTTGATGCTGTCCATCCGCCTGTGGTGTTTTTGTATGGTAACACTGCGTCCCGGGCTTTAGAAAGTTACGCTATGTGTAAGTTTTAGGTAAATAAAAGGATATCTGGGTGTACATTTGCAGCTGAAAAGTGTTTAATAATTTACTGTATGCGAATTACACCGTTAATATTCGAAATAGGATATTATTATAATCGTTGAATGTAAGCTGAATGTAACTGTCTAAAGCCCGGGACGCAGTGTTACCATACAAAAACACCACAGGCGGATGGACAGATGGAAAAAAACAGAGTATAATTTGAATTAATTTCTATTTAGAAGAAATGAATAGCTACAGAAAGATCTACCTAAGAAAACTTTAATGAAAGTAAGCCTTTCTTAATGTATTCGTCAGTTTTGACTCTCACAGCTTTCCAACGTGTCCAAATGAAACAGGATGATATGCAAGGAATTCGATAAAAAAATAAAAGACCTGAATCATATTTTTTTCTTTTGATTTTATTTATTTAATTTTTTATTCTTTAATTTGAATAGCTAAGTCTGAGTAAATTATGTTAAGCAACTATGAAAAGGATAAGAAGAAAGGCGAACATGGCTAATAAAACAAGAATAACGGGAATAATCAAAATAAAGCAGATTAATATATATATTGTCGATTTAAATATCCATTCATATTACGTATCCGAGAGTATACTGCTGAAAATAGACCTACTATGAGATTCAGGGTCTCTGTAACACGGTTTTTTGGACTTTGCTCCTTGTCAAAGCATCGGATGTAGCTGAAAGTTGACATATGTATATTTTACAACCACACACAAATTTTGTCAGCATTATCAATAACCTAAACCCGATAGTTTTGATTTTTATAGAGTAAAAATGAACTAGCCGACGCCATGGCCAATGATTACGAGCCAAGAGTCGAAAAACATTCATTACGTAAGCAAGGTAATCAAACACCTTTTGACTAAATGTTACCCCGCCCATCCACCAGACATAAATGCCATAGGCTCTGAAACCCAAAGACTTTATGAATGGCGGAACGATACATAGATGTGGGTGGGGTATCAGTGCTAGCGTAGTAATACTACTGTAGCAGTAGTGCCGCAACAGTATAGCAGTAATATACATGAATTAAACGTTTAGACCAACTGCTAGGATCCTTGAGGTCATTTAGCACTTCTTACAACTACTCGAGAAATTAGTTTTTATAGCCAGAAGTTAAATTTTCTAATCCAACAATGCCCATGGAAGCCTTCAGTGTTATCCTGAATTATAACGAGGCGAAAGTGGGTGGAGCCTCATGAAGTCACCATTCTGACGATAATTATTGGTGAAGGTTTAAAGCCAAAATACGGTACCGACTTTTTTTTTTTTCAGTAAATAGGTAGATAGCCAATAAATAAAAATTGCTTGACATTGGATATAGCAGTTATCAAATCAAGCTTGTCTACTATGTTTTTGGTAATTACCAACAGTTCCCTACATCTTGTCAATCTGATTGTGACCTATAAACTAGACTGTAATTTCTTTGGAAACTTATTTTGGGAGATGGACTAATAATCGATGTGTTTTTGTATTTATTAACATATTTTGTTGGTTTGTTCATTATGGCAATTATCAGTGGGGAGGTTCCAGAGTTCAGAAAGGTGTACTGCTTTGCTTGTATTTAAATTTGTATGTCATTGTTGCCAGAGGTTTAGCCTTCGTTACGTATAGCCAATCATCCATCTAGAAAGAGGGAAGAAATTATGTCATAAGTTACGTAACGAGTGCGTTCGAAACCTTTTCTCTGAGTAAGTTGGCCCGTCTTCAAAAAAAGTCACTTTTACATTATAAGTACCAAATTTATTCAACCTACGTAGTGCAGAAAACACTCAAAATTTATGTGTTGTTAATATGTATTCTGAAATAACGCGTTATAATTTATCGAAATGCATATATAAAATGTTATTGCGAAAAAACCGTGTTACAGAGGCCCTGAATCTCATAGTAGGCTAATCATGTGTGAAAATCGGAAGTCCAATTTAGGCACACTAAATGTGTCCTACAAATTATTTTATTGATCAAAGGACAAAATTAGTTTAATTAATTTCCATAACGAACAATGAATTAAGAAACTACGCCAATTTTTCGTTGGCCGACAGTACCTAAGAAGCATTTGATTATTAGTAGTAGACTTTGGCGCTGCCTGCTCGAATTTACGCCCTACTGAAGACGCGTCCTTATTGTTGGAACTCCGTGAACGGAGGAGGCGGACGAAGTGGAGTTTATGCGACCTGAACAGCCGAAGTTCCCGAGCTAGATTCAGAACTTGTTTCGTTTCTCTCCATCAACAGCGTCTTGGGTTTCATACAATAGTAATGTTTGGAACCTTACAAGTCCAATTTGAAGCGCTGGAGGGAAGTTTCTTCCTGATATGAGAGAGAAGACTACCCGAGTGGTCGTTAGACCTGAAACTGATATGACGTTTTCTTTCGCGCCTTACTTGTTCACTAAAGCCAAGGAAACCCCACCCCCCTCCCCCCAGGTGTCCTGAACCATTGTAGCGTTCTGTTATAATGATGTGGTTTACAGGGACTGATTAATTATGTATTATCAGAGATGTTGATGCGACGCTACATAATTTACGTGAACGTTATTTCATCATTATGTGTCGCGTTGCTGAATCTCGTTCCTCTCACTGTCTTCAAGTGGACTGACTATTCTGCAGCCAGTACTAATTTAAAATTCAACTATTATTCCTCTTCGATCCCCTGGTTATTTACGTTATGCATAATATTCCAGTCTGCAATTCCAGACTGCAGACATGAAAGACTGAAGAAATGTGCTTTGATATACTTCCTCTATCCTGAAGCAATGGAAATATTTCGATAACAGAAGGTCTAATCTCCTTTATGGCATCTAAAGCAGGAAGGCCTGACATGAGGCCTTTAGGAAGGATCTCCCGGTCTTGTCCCGAATTTAAGAGACAAGCAGATGGATACAAGCTATGTGTCGCCTGCGCCTAAGCCTGGATCTCTCTCTCTCTCTCTCTCTCTCTCTCTCTCTCTCTCTCGGGGTTTAGAGGGTGGAAGCTGATTAGCTTAAGTGTCAAGCTTTGCCCGAGGGTGAAACATTGTTTATGCCCAAACGCTCTGGGTCCCAGGCCATGGAGGGTCGTCTTTCTTGTGGCGTTAATTGATTGCATTTTCGTTCTGCCGCTTTGCAAATCTCAACGAAGGAATGTGCACTGGTTTTAGTCCTATATATATATATATATATATATTATCTATATATATATATATATATATATATATATATATCTATATATATATATATATATATATATAAATATATATTATATATATATATATATATATATATATATATATATATATATATATACATATATATTATATAAATAAAGGTTTTTTGCCACGAAGGAAAAAAATGAAAAAACGAGTTGCCAACTCATTTTTCATTTTTTTCCTTCGTGGCAAAAAAACTTTATATTTATACATAGCATCACGTTTTATATACTTCGTGATCAAGTTATTCATATATATATATATATATATATATATATATATATATTTATATATGCATATATATATATATATATATATATATATATATATATATATATATATATATATATAATATATAAGAGATTAATTTTGCGTCCCATTAGTAAAAAGTGATCCCAAGAGAGCCCCAAAACAAAACGCAAATCATTAGGATAATTCAGCCGTCGTAGAGAACTATGAACGTGATACTATTAAATCCTGATGAATGAGAGAAGATTCTATTTAATGCAGCAGAGGAGGGAATCGGGGCAGAGCTCAGTCATAATCCCAAAGGGGATTTCACCTGAATATAATGAGAAGAGAGGCTCTAGGTCATTAATTAAGTATTCTGGTATTCAGCTGCCATGTGGGTGTGTGTGAGTTGTAGTATCCTAGGCTATACGTAGCAGACGAAGTATAAACAATGGCGATAAAAGCAATAAAAAGCGAGTGAAAGAATAAAACCAGTGTACATTCCCTTTTTGAGATTTGCAAAGCGGCAGAACGAAAATGCAATCAATTATCGCAACAAGAAAGACCCTCCATCAACGGGGACCCAAGCTTGTGTGCATAAACCATTTACTCCCGGGAAAGCATACACTTGCGCTAATCAGCCTTCGCTCTCTAAAACCCGAGAGAGAGAGAGAGAGAGAGAGGAAGAGAGAGATCCAGGCTTTGACGCAGGCGATATATAGCTTGAATTCGTCTTCTTGTCTCTTAAATTCGAGACAAGACCAGGAGATCCTTCCTAAGGGCCTCACGTCATGTTATCTCTGCTTTAGATGCTATAAAGGGGATTAGACCTCCTGGTATCGAGGTATTTCCATTGCTTGAGGATAGAGGAAATATGTGATAGCATCACATTTCTCAAGTCGTTCTTATCTGCAGCTTGGAATTTTGTGCTTGATATTATAACAAGCTGATGAAATCAATTACGAATACATTATTATAACAACATCCCTCTGTTCTAGTTTTAGGTAGTCTTTACAAATGCACTTTATTTGTTTAAATCATGATATTTGACACATAACTTGTAGAGATGTTAATTGCTACGGGAGTATGATTTAAGCAGCAGACACTATTTTGTCCACAGAAGAGTTGGAAGGTGGATTCGGTAATTTAAGAATACATAGGAAGAGAAATGGCCTAGATAGGAAACAATATAGCCCACTAAAGCAACAATGTAAATACAATGAAAGGAACAGATATTGATATATACGACAACAGCTGACATAAGAGCTGAGTAAAATAGATACCACAAAAGAACAGATAACCAGGTAGAACTTCTTCCAGAGCGTTTGCCAAACTCTGGAATGTCAGTAATAAACAGGAGATAAGCAAAACAGTTCTAAGTCGACCTTTTCATAAAAACGGAGATTGCACAAATCCCCGGAGGTACAAATGTACTCAGCCTTTTGTCAGGAGATAAAACGGGACAGAATTTAAATAAAAGTTTGAATGCATCCAAGCTCACTGATGCATTTAATCTTTTCAGTTCATATCACTTAAATAATTTTTATATTATTTCTTAATGTGAGGAGATTTCTTGTCGTTTCTTTATGGGTGCCCGAAACTTTTTCACAAAGGGTCTTTGGCTCGCAGATTCTTTCCGCCATTGACAAGTCTACGTGGCAGGAGGCCAACTGTCAGCACACAGATCTCACATCCCCAACAAGGTGTCTAGCGAAGCGTGTGGTGCAGTAAATGAAAAAGGGAAAAAGAAGAGATTGAATAATGGTTGACATTTCCTTCATATTTGATGGATGAATAAAAGGATAAGAAAGTCAACAGCTCAGGTCATGAACTTTTCACAGAAGGTGATATTTTCATAGTTTTCTCTTCATTCATTTCTTTCCTCTCAGTTACTGGACCTGGTGAAAGGGAGAACTGTCGTCAGCGTATTGTAGACCCTCTAGCTGCCCCCATTATTTTATCTTTATTCAGCTTGACTGTCCAGCTTCTCTAACTATTACTTGTTAGCGCGACTGTGGGGATTTTCTCCTGATTCCAGCGTTAGATCTTTGCCCTACCTCATTCATTTTCTGGATCTCTCTATTTTGCTGTCCAACCACTCTAACTCCCTCTATTCACTATCGTAAACGGCAAATGATCGAAATTACCCTGGACGCTTGGATTGACAGCCTGAATTATTATTATTATTATTATTATTATTATTATTATTATTATTTTTTTTTTTTTTTTTTTTTTGTTTTTTTTTTTTTTTTTTTTTTTTTTTGCTCTATCACAGTCCTCCAATTCGACTGGGTGGTATTTATAGTGTGGGGTTCCGGGTTGCATCCTGCCTCCTTAGGGAGTCCATCACTTTTCTTACTATGTGTGCCGTTTCTAGGATCACACTCTTCTGCATGAGACCTGGAGCTACTTCAGCCTCTAGTTTTTCTAGATTCCTTTTCAGGGATCTTGGGATCGTGGCCTAGTGCTCCTATGATTATGGGTACGATTTCCACTGGCATATCCCATATCCTTCTTCTATTTTCAGATCTTGATACTTCCATTTTTTCCCTCTCTTTCTCTTCAACTCTGGTGTCCCATGGTATTGCGACATCAATGAGTGATACTTTCTTCTTGACTTTGTCAATCAACGTCACGTCTGGTCTATTTGCACGTATCACCCTATCCGTTCTGATACCATAGTCCCAGAGGATCTTTGCCTGATCGTTTTCTATCACTCCCTCAGGTTGGTGCTCGTACCACTATTACTGCAAGGTAGCTGATGTTTCTTGCACAGGCTCCAGTGGAGGGCTTTTGCCACTGAATCATGCCTCTTTTTGTACTGGTTCTGTGCAAGTGCCGGGCATTCACTTGCTATGTGGTTTATGGTTTCATTTTCGTATTGCACTTCCTACATATGGGAGAGATGTTATTTCCGTCTATCGTACTTTGAACATATCTGGTTCTTAGGGCCTGATCTTGTGCCGCTGTTATCATTCCTTCAGTTTCCTTCTTTAGTTCTCCCCTCTGTAGCCATTGCCAATTGTCATCGCTGGCTAGGTTCTTTAGTCTGTCTCATGTATTGTCCGTGCATTGGTTGTTGTGCCAGTCCTGTGTTCTTTCTGTCTTTCTCCTGTCTCTGTATATTCTGGGTCTTCGTCTACTTTTATTAGTCCTTCTTCCCATGCACTCTTTAGCCACTCGTCTTCACTGGTTTTCAGATATGGCCCCAGTGCTCTGTTTTCAATGTTGACGCAGTCCTCTATACTTAGTAGTCCTCTCCCTCCTTCCTTTCGTGTTATGTACAGTCTGTCCGTATTTGCTCTTGGGTGTAGTGCTTTGTGTATTGTCATTGTTTCCTGGTTTTTGCTGATCTATGCTGCGGAGTTCTGCCTTCGTCCATTCCATATTCCTGCGCTTGTATCTGATTACTGGCACTGCCCAAGTGTTTATGTTATTATTATTATTATTATTATTATTATTATATTATTCAGAACATGAACCCTATCATATGGAACAAGCCAAACAAAGAAGACATTTTTGACTTGCAATTGAAGCTTCCAAAGAATATTGTGGTGTTCATTAGAAAGAAGTAACAGAAGGTAAAGGGAAATACAGAAAGAAGAGATCTCATTTATCGAAAAAGAAAACTAAAATAAAGCAACTAATGAATCGATATAAATGCAAGTAAAGAATTGAAATGCAAGGAGAGTTGCATGAGGGTAGTAATGTATTGCATCGTTTGCCAGAACTTCTGGAGAAGTTCCAATGCAAGACGTCCTCTGAAGGGAGACGGTTCCATTACATCGAAACCAATTCTTGCTGTAACACATTTCTGACCGTGGAACAAATTGCGGTCAACTTCCTCTTAAATTTCAATCAGTGGCAGATCCGCCCCCAAGGGAAATGGTTGTTTAAGGGGAATGTGTATTTATGGCTAATTATCCTAATGGACTTCATATTGATGCCACCATTTCTCTCAAAGGGTCTCGGGAATTCTCCAAAAATGCCTCATTTCACCCCCTCCCCCTTTCTTTCTTTGTGGATTTTTTCATTGCCTTCATTACGATACTGATTGGAAGTGTCATCTCGTTTGTAATTCCACCAAGTGTTTTATACATATATATATATATATATATATATATATATATATATATATATATATATATATATATATATATATATATATATATATATATCTGTGTGGTGTGTATGTGTGTGTATAAATTCATCTACAGGTGACGAGGAACGTATAGGAATTTAAGATGAAGAAAGTTTTGTTGTCAATCATTTGTTTCTTATCCTTTTTCATCCGTTTAACCTTTGACACATGAGTCCCGCATTGGCCTTTGACGATTTCCCAGGTACGGTATATAACTACCTCTCTCTTCTCTTACTCTCTCTCTCTCTCTCTCTCTTGCTGCCATACATGAATCGGGAAACCTCGTAATCTAGTTAAACTGAAATAGCGTCAGTAAACTTCGAAAGAAAAAGGAAATGAAAGAAAATCTTAAAACATGGCCGGCCATGAAGGCAGAGTATATACTGTACCGCTGCCTCCTCCTTCTCCGTCTCCGAAAAAATGGAGAATAAAGGATGACGTAACTAGAGAGACTCACTTTTATAACCTTTTATGCCTCAACTTTCTTCGGTGATTTTTACTCCGCTTAAAACCCTTTTGTTGTTGTTGTTTTTTTTCTCCCTTCGCTTTCCTCAAGGTTCGTTATTTAGGGGGCTTTATATTTTATTTATTTATTTATTTATTTATCTATTTTTTTTTTATTTGCACCAAGAGGCGTAGCCTGGAATTTATTCTCATTTCAGAATTCTCATTTGGTAAATATGAATGTTGAATATCACGAGATAAAAATGGACATTATTCAATATATCGTTCATCTATTATGCATGTGGAATATATATAAGGAGTCCTGGAATTTTCAATAAGTTGGAAACTTTATCGTGCAGAGATTTTTTCCCTCTAAAGTTTTCCTAAGCGTTGGGAAATGTGAGGTCATTCATTGATGAAAGTGAAATTGAGAGTAAGGAAGGTCTGAAAGGTGTGACAGGAATGTAAAACTCAGGAGAGGGTGGAAAGCAAGATGGAAGAAAGAGAATATAAACGGAGGTACAGTAAAGACTTCTGAAGGATACTAACGATCATTTAAAGAATACGGAGTTGATTTAACTTTATTTTCCCCCACTTTTTTCGGTAAACAGTCTGCTGACAATCAAACTTCTGTTTTGATTAGAATTGGATAAAAAACGTTTTTTCATTTTTATTTCTCGATATTTCCTTTATATATAAAGTTGGATATAACTTCAGAAGTATACTGTTAATTAGTAATAATAATAATATTAATAATTCTTCACCCAACAGAAATCTAAAAATAGGTCTATTCTGCTATTATTATTTTTATATTTTTATTATTACTAATAATAATAATAATAATAATAATAATAATAATAATAATAATAATAATAATAATAATAATAATAATAATAATAATAATAATAATCAAAATTCTTCAACCAATAGAAATAAAAAATAGGCATAAAGAAAAGACACCTTCCATAACAGACGAGGTATGCAATTCCTCCACCAATATGACGCCGCCCTTGGGAAATGGCCGGAACCCAACAAGTGTCGAGCACAAGAAGTAAAAACAGAGATGAAAATAAAAGACGAGGCGCGAGATGCGTTTTCCTACTTTCTCTCCGCTATTGAACACTTCCTGATAATTCTGAATGTGCTTGGTTTGTGTAAGAGCCCAAGCTCTTAGGAAGCAACTCACTGGGCATACGAAATAGTTTTGATCTCTTTTCATTAGAAACGACCAAAAGGGAAAGTGAGCGGATATATATATATATATATATATATATATATATATATATATATATATATATATATATATATATATATATATATATATATATATATATATATATATATATATATCGCGCATTTTAGATACGTTTGTCACTACAAAGCCTTGGATCCATATGCAAGACGTTTTGTCACTACAAAGCCTTGGATCCATATGCAAGAAATATGATGCAATTATGATGTGCGGTAGCAGGAAACGAATCCACATCCCATAATCTCTAACAAACGTGACATCCTTGTGATTATGGGACGCTGGTTCGTTTCCGCTACTGCACACCATAATTGCTTCATATTTCTTGCACTTGGATCCAGGGCTTAGTAGTGACAAGTGTATCCTAAAAGGACGAAGAGGGTATTGTAGCGATTACAATAACATAGATTCTATATATATATCATATATATATATATATATATATATATATATATATATATATATATATATATATATATATATATATATATCTAATAAAAGGAGCCCATAAAAACAAAACCAAAATGTAGAGAGAAAAAGTACTATATTTCAGAGACTGCTGTCTCTCTCTTCAGGTATATGAATGGGAAAGTTACAGAAAAGGTGGTATTTATACCAAGAGATTCGTCCACAAGTAAGCCAATTTAGGTCACCCCCGCTGATAATCTTCCTTTAATCATCTTAAGCGTTGGTTGAATGAATGGATAAGTTTAAAACTTTGTCTTGTTGTTCAAGATTATTCCATGCGCTATTATCTTATTAGGTCATTCCAACAGACTTTTACGCAAGTTCAAATAACCTAATAGATAATAGCGCATGGAATAATCTTGAACAACAAGACAAAGTTTTAAACTTATCCAACACCCCTTCCTACTGTAAATCAACATTTAGTTTTAAATTTAGGCTTATCCTTTGCCTTATGCCAGACCGCAAAAACAACCTAGACTTCATAGTGGCTTTTGATAAATTCATATCTGACAAAAACTACAGCCGTGAAGAGATATGTTTAAAAGGAGTGTTACTAAATGCTTTAACTGACCTTCATAAGAAATCCTCTGTCCCCGCAGATTCATGATAGCCATCCACTCGCTAAAAAAGTTAGATGTTATAATAAGTAGATCCGACAAAGACGGCAAAATTGTAATAATGGACAAGACTTCTACCTCGACAAAATCAACCAGCTCCTTAGCGACACAAATACTTACGAAAAACTGACGAAAAATCCCCTCCAGAACGTTCCCACAGAATTTTTTCGGAAAGTAAGATTAAT
>NC_087211.1:3860578-3865578 GCF_015104395.2 Macrobrachium nipponense | reverse complement strand
GAGTTTGTGTGTACGTACCCCAGTTGTGTACATTACCATAAATTAAAAAAAAAACTCTCTGCAAGAATAAGAACAGCCTAAAAAGAAGAGAATATTTTCACAAGACAGCGATTCCCACCATCAGCCTCTCAAGATCCTCTCTCTCAAGTACTCCACATATCCTTTAAATAGGACACACCCGCCTTCCTTCCTTGAGTACTGACAATTAGGATACCTCAGACCGTTCGGCCTGAGACAGCTTTCCAATCCTTCCTTCTTTTCAAGGACCTTCAGGATGCTATGAGGTTTAGGAGATGAATATCATTCTCTGGCGCTCTCCGCTTTCGATGATGTCATGATGAATTCTCGTCTCACAATCTGTAATGGGAGTTCTCTCTCACCATAACAGATTTGATTATGGAGCCTCCTTCTATTTCATCCACTGCTCTAAACTGCTTCTCAGATTAAAACCTTTTCAGGCTTGTTTGAAATGACCTTTCTATATTGTGTTTTGCTACTATAAACAATATTTATAAATTAAATCACTCTCTCTCTCTCTCTCTCTCTCTCTCTCTCTCCGTCTCTCTTCTCTATCTCCGGTCCTTCTCTCTCTCTCTCTCTCTCTCTCTCTCTCTCTCTCTCTCTCTCTCTCCTTGTGTCCCCAAAATAGACCGTTTTTGTTAAAATCTTCTTGGATAGAATCAAGGAAGACCCCAAACTCTCTCTCTCTTCTCTCTCTCTCTCTCTCTCCTTGTGTCCCCAATACTGACCGATTTTAAAGTTGTTAAAATCTTCTTGGATAGAATCAAGGAAGACCCCAAACTCTCTCTCATCCAAAAATATGCAAAAACCTAAAAGAAGGAAAAGGATGTAAGTTCGACAAAAAATGTAAATATATGCACCCTGTAGTCATGAATCATAATCAAATAAATAATCAATCAAGTAATAAAATCCAAAATAAGAAAGAAACAAATAAAGAGAGGAATAAAGAATATCAGGTAAAAGAAAAAACCAAGCCATCAACGCGATATGCAGTGATGTTAGCAAAACATTTCCAAGCCTCGGCTCCAAGATACAACTCAAGAGATAAGAACTGCATTTATGATGCAAGAGAATATTACAGATACGGAGAAAATTGCAGATTCAGACAAAAAATGAATAATTATGATGAAGGAAGATCAAATATTATGGAAAAGTTGGATTTTGTAATGTCAGAATTTCTGGGAATGAAAAAAAGAACAACATACCAGAACAGGAAAGAGACATGGGAAAATCCTTATTATTACCCATATTAAATGAAGGAGAAAATAAAACACGCAAAACCATCATAGTGATGAATGCGCAGGGTTTAGTTACGAGTAACTCAAAAAGAAAAATAGAATACTTAGAAGAACTAACCAAATGAAAAGAAAATAGATATAATGAATATAAGTGAAACCTGTATTCCCGAGAGACTGGATTGATGATCAAATAAAAGGGTTCCAAACTTATAGATCAGATAGAAAAAATAGGAATCAAGGGGGAACCGCAATATATGGGAAAGACAAAAAACAAGGAAAAATATATGAGAAATATAGTAACTCAGAAAGTGAACTAATAGCGGTAGAATTTGAATCTGGAAAAAAAAAAAAATTAATGAACATAGTAATATATAGACCCCCTAATACTAAAGAGTTTGACTTAATAATAGAAAAATTAGATGATATATGTAGAAATCACAAGGACTTAACTATTCTCCTATCTGGAGACTTCAACTTTCCTTTCGTAGACTGGAAAGAGCGAAGAGGAGATTGTGGTTGTACTTATACATATAAAAAAGAGAGTAATAGTAGTACAGAAGATAAGAGGCAATTCGAAAAGCTATTAGATATGCTACTAGAATACAACATTCAACAAATAAATCACCTGCCAACAAGAAAGGAAAATACTTTAGACTAGTATTGTGAACGAGATGAATTATGTTAAAGAAATAATAGTTTATAATGCGAGTATTTCAGACCATAATGTCATAGAATTAACAGTCCATTCCAAAGCAAGTGAAAACAGAGGTAAGCAAGAAATGAAAAAGTGGGAAGGATATGGAAAATACAACTTTTCTACAGTAAAAATATAAATGGTCAGAAAATAATGAAGAATTAAACAAAGATTGGGATAACATTTTCGTAAGTGATGACATAAGGGTAAATACGGAGATATTATATAAAATATTAGAGAAAATAGTGGATAAATATATACCGAAGAAGAAAAGTAAACATCAGTCATGCATACCAAGAGACAAGGATCTTGTTCCAGAAAATCAGAAAATGGAAAAAAGGCCTTGCAAAAGAAAAAAAATGCATTGAAAGTTATAGAACTAAAAAGTAAGATAGAAAATGCAGAACAAAAGATTATACAATCAAAAGAAAATGAAAAATGGGACTTGGAAGAAAAAACCCTAGTAAATATCAAGCAAAACCCCAAACTATTATACTCATACACGAAAAAGATGAATAAAAGAAGAATAGAAATAGGCCCTCTAAGAATTAAAGGGAGATTAACGAATGAAAAAAAGGAAATTTGCAACATATTGGCAGAACGACATAAGAGAGAATTCACCCCTAGAATAGATAATGAAGATAATAATATAGAAGTAAGGGAAGAAAATAGTGAATATTTAGCTGACATAGATATAAATGAAGCTGATATTGTGCAGGCTATTAATGAAATTAAAAATGGAACTGCAGCACGGCCTGATGGTGTTCCTGTTATTTTGTTAAAGAAAGTAGTTCATTCTATCGCAAAGCCACTTGCAATATTATTAAGACAAAGTGTAGATACAGGCATGATTTATGATGAGTACAAATTAGCATATATTACCCCTACATTCAAAAGTGGATCAAGACTAGAGGCAAGTAATTATAGGCCTGTGAGTCTAACATCACATATTATGAAAGTGTATGAAAGGGTAATGAAGAAAATATGACCATTTGAAAAATAAAAAAAATAATCTGTTTAATATAGGACAACATGGTTTCGTACCCGGAAAAAGTACACAAACCCAACTGTTAGTCCACCGTGAGAACATATACAAAAATATGAAAAGCGGAAATGGAACAGATGTGGTTAATCTAGACTTTGCAAAAGCTTTTGACAAGGTAGACCATAATATATTAGCGAAGAAAATTAGAAAACATAATATAGTGGATAAAGTAGGAAGATGGTTAAAAGAATTTTTACTCAGCAGAAAACAGATAGTTATTTCAAACAATGAGAAATTGGATGAAGCTAAGGTAATTTCCGGTGTGCCACAAGGTACAGTGTTAGCTGCATTACTGTTTGTTATTATGATTGCAGACATAGACAGTAATGTTAAGGACTCGGTAGTGAGTAGTTTTGCCGATCACAAGAGTAAGTAGAGAAATAACTTGTGATGAAGATAGGAACGTGCTACAAAGAGACCTTAACAAAGTATATGATTGGGCAGAGGTAAATAGGATGGTATTTAACTCTGATAAATTTGAATCACTACTGGAGACAGAGAAGGAAAGCTATATGCATATAGGGGAAGGGAAACTGAACTAATAATGAGACAATCACAAATAAGGAAGCAGTTAAAGACCTTGGTGTGATGATGAATAGGAACATGTTATGCAATGATCAAATAGCAATTCTATTGGCAAAATGTAAAGCAAAAATGGGAATGTTGTACGCACTTCAAAACAAGAAAAGCTGAACACATGATTATGCTTTATAAAACATATGTTCGTAGTCCACTTGAATATTGCAATATGATATGGTACCCACACTATCAAAAGGATATTGCACAAATAGAGAGTGTACAAAGGTCCTTTACAGCTAGAATAGAAGAAGTTAAGGACCTTGACTACTGGGAAAGATTACAATCCTTAAAATTATATAGTCTAGAAAGGAGAAGAGAACGCTACATGATAATTCAGGCATGGAAACAGATAGAAGGAATAGCCGAAAACATCATGGAGCTAAAATATCAGAAAGAGCAAGCAGAGGTAGATTAATAGTGCCCAAAACTATACCATGAAAAATAAGGAAAGCACACAGGACATTAATCCACTACGCGCCAGCATTGATAATGCAGCGTCTATTCAATGCGTTGCCAGCTCATCTGAGGAATATAACAGGAGTGAGCGTAGATGAGCTTAAGAATAAGCTCGACAAATATCTAAACTGCATCCCAGACCATCCAAGATTGGAAGATGCAAAATATACCGGAAGATGCACTAGCAACTCTCTGGTAGACATTGGAGGTGCCTCACACTGAGGGACCTGGGGCAACCCGTACAAGATGTAAGGTCTGTAAGGTAAGGTCCTCTCTGTCTCTCTCCTTGTGTCACCAAAACTGACCGATTTTAAAATTGTTAAAATCTGCTTGGATAGAGTCAAGGAAGACTCCAAATTCTCTCTCTCTCTCTCTCTCTCTCTCTCTCTCAGCCTTGAACTTGGAATGGTGGTGGTTTCCAAAGACGCGCAAATAGATAGGTAGATAATGCAGAGTTGAGGTTCCTGGAGCAAGAGACGAGATCCCTTCCCTCTGAAGTGTTGCTGATTAAACCATTGTTCCCGGCGCCGCCATTGTCCCTCTCTCCTTTCAGCATTTATATTCAACGGATGTTACTGCTTTCACTTGTCAGTATCACGGAAAAAAAACAAAAACAATTGAATTCAAGATAATACAGTCATGGGAAATGACGCGTTCCCTACGCTGGTACGCGTTATCTAAGTACGTTTACGAATCCAGATTACCGAAATATAATCTGTTGATATTAGATTTTCGTGATCTCCAATCGCATTTTTCTGTAGCACTTAAATTTTATATCAGGTATTTTGCTATTAAAGTTTTCTGCCTTATGGGAATACCAAAAAAAAAAACTTCAAATATTAATTGTACTTTTGATAATATTTGTAACTCGAAACCCTTAAGACGATAGGAAATCAGTTTAAAGAAAAAAAAAAAAAAAAAAAAAAAAAAAAAAAAAAATATATATATATATATATATATATATATA